>NW_022196895.1:85220705-85227894 GCF_008632895.1 Mastomys coucha
TTTTTTAGAGGGGAAACTGGGAAGGGAGAAATTTACATGTAAATAAAGAAAATATCTAATAAAAAATTGATTGCTGCTTTATATCAAACAACTTTTATAATACTTATTTTTATTGTTATAATATTTTATAAATTTTAAGGAATATGACAAAAAAGATAGTGCAGGTATTGAAGAGGGGGTTCTCTGGGAGGAGCGGTGGTACAAAAGGGAAACAAGAATGTGATTCAATTCTACTTAATGAAAATATGTTTTTAAATGTTAAAAATATACACAATGTTCTAGTAGATAAAATAAAGGTAATTAACCCTGCACATTTTAGACTACAAAATTTAAATGGAAATAATACTCATGCCTTCACAAAATGTTCTGCACAATGAGATGAGTTTTTGAATATTATGACTCATGCATGGTATTATATATATTTATATCATATGCATATGTATATGCATATGTATATATATATATGTTATGGAAGAGTACTTATATATAAACATACATGTAAATTATGCAAGTGTGATTTCATATATGCTCAAAGATGTGGTATCTTAATGGTATACATAACAAACTGCATTTTCCTCTCAACATACAGCATGGATCATTTTACAGTAAATAATAAATATCTACAACATTACTTTTAATTTCTGAAACATTTATACATCAAAAACAAACTAATAAATTATAGGTGCATTATTTTTTTGTTGTTTTCAGAAATAGAACTGCAATGATTATCCTAAGATGCATCTTTATTTATTTTCCAACTATGAGCTAGCAGACTTTTTTATTTTTTATTTTTGCTCATGATTTTGGTCCTTTCTTTTACTAGTAAATACATATTTATGTTTCAGAAGTTGTACATAGAGCTTTTCACCATGCAAATGTGTCACTGAATGTGACTTGCCACTCCAGGTTTATTTCAGATGAACTCCTTATCTTGGAATCATGGAAGTGGCATGAGGAAGCAGTAGCCAGTGGGGGCCAATGGACATAGATGTTTCCATGGAACCCTAGCTAGGAAAAGGAACGGCTCATTTCAACAACCTCTCTGTTGTTGTTGTTGTTGTTGTTGTTTGTATTAGCATTAGACTTTACATCATCCAGTTCTCCATAAAAATATGCAAAGCCCTTTCCTCGGTGTACATTGTGAACCTGCTATCATGGCTGCTGAAATGCACCAGTGACCTACATTTATTATAGAGATGAACTTTCATACCCACAGTCAGATTAGTCATTTTGGAAATATTCTTAACATCTCATCTTCTTTTAATACCTCAGTTCGTTCCCATATGCTAGACATTAATTATCTCCACCTAGACATACTGCCCACTAGTTCCTCCAGGGTCTATTCTGGTGACTTTTCTGCCCTCCTCGGGCCTTCTCCACAACCTGCCAGATCTATAATTTGAGCATTTCTTTTAATTGTCTGTTAATAATTCTACAAATGAATTTTTAACAATCTATCTCTATCTATTTAATCTCTATCTATATCATCTATATCTATCATCTAGATATAGGTATATAGATGATATAGATAGAGATATTTTAAACTAGGTGTGGTTGTGCATGCTTGTAATACAGCATTTATAAGCACATGTGAGAGGATTGCTGTAAGTGTGAGGCCAGCCTAGACTTTGTAGTAAGTTCTAGCCCACTCAAAGCTACTTAGTGAGACATTGTCTCACAAAAACAAAGCATGAACACACATATATGAACACAAGTATTCGTGCATGTATGTCTGCATTTACTTATACTCCTACAGTCATGCAAATGCTTGTGTTTTATCACCTTTTGTATCAAATAATTTATTTTTAACCAATATAGAAAATATACTCCATAGACCAATATTGTCTATGGAGTACCACAAGATATTTAGATCCACATGTAGCTATAAAATATTTGAATCAATATAAATATATCTATCTTCTGAACATATATCAGTGCATATATATATGGTCTGAACATATATCAGTCCATATATATGTGGTCAGAATTTCTCAGACCTTTCCCTTGCTTTCCTGAAATGAGGAGTACACAGCTGTGTCTTCAGTCACTATATACAATGCACCAGACATCATTGTTTCAATGTAACTAACTTACCACCCACAGAACAAGGATTTCAATATTATTTGGAGGCAGTCTTTATCACTTTCCTAAGATAGTCATGACAAGTTATAAATAGATAACAAAAGACAATCTGCTCTGTCATAGTTCTGAAATATATGTTAGCAACTGCTGGTTTCTCCTAGCTCCCATCTTCTCTTGGCTCTGGCTGCAGGCCTTGGCTGTAGATTCAGCTTTCTAGTCTCTGTCACCATCCCCAAGTTCTATATTCTATATCTCATCTCTATTTTCTAATTTCCCTTTCACTTTTCTTAAAAATCCATTTATTGTTCTATGATGATATGATCCAAATTATCTTTATCTTGGTTATTGCTGTAAACTCTTATCTTTAATGTTATATTCACATTTGAACACTCATTGTAGGAATGTCAACTACTACAATGCAGATTCTATTGTCGCTCTCTGTGAATATTTCAAACAGCTACTTGATTTATTTTTGAGCTGATTAGACTTTCACATATATATTATTATAAGACAGATATTGGCAGAAATTAACTCAGTCTTGATGTTTTTTGTACTACTTAATAATGTCAAACATTTTTCTAGAAAGTTTAAATGACAGTCTTGCATATCCTTGTGAGTTTTTTTTTCAGGTAAGTTGTTATTTTAAAAAGCAAATTCAAGACTTCATCAACACTACAGCTGAATCAGGTTTTTTTTTTTTTTTTTAGTATAAAACTATTCAAACCATTTTTCTGCTTCAAGGATTTCAGCAAGTCTGGTTCTTAATTATAGATAGCTTGATTCCTTAGAAAAAGTGCAGTTCTTTAAAAAAAAATAGCATATGGTAAAATTTCAGAGTAAAACTTGAAGGTAATATTCTTCATGTAAACTCTGAAAACTAAAGTGAAATACATTTCTTAATGTTATTTATATCATTTAAACATAGCTCTTGAATTCATTTACATGGAGTACATTGTTCTAGAATTGTTTTGTGGAGTTCTGTTGCTTTTGGGTGAGATCTACCTGTGTAGCTTAGAGGTGTATCATGCAGGTAAACTGGGCTACCTTGTGTGAATGATATAATGATAGCCATGTAGCTAGAAGGGGAGCACATGGGTTGACAAGGGTCACTAGCATGGATAATATCCAACACTGACTCAGCAGATGACCACCAAGTAAAACAAAATAGCACCAGGTTAAAATTGAAAAGTCAAACTATTGGAGTTGGGAGCAGAAGACAAAAAAAATTTCATAATATGCACAAAGACTTACTCTCAAACTGTCACAAAATTATTGAGTATTCTGGTATGGTATCCAGTGAGAGATTGAAGAAGGGTACGTTGAATTTTTACACACTATTAATAGATTCCTTTCTTGTTCCTAGGCTCTAGTCTGAAAAGCCTATTAGGGGAATGACATATTAGCCATACTCATTCCAGTGGAACCAGTCCTTCCCTCTCCATACTGTGCTTGCTCTTCAGGGATTACTCCAGAGTGAGTATCCCACGCATAGATATCCTTTATTCACCAGAACCCTGAATCTGCAAAGTAAAAGGCACAATAAACTTTCTTTTTAATATAACTTTTCTCTGTAATTGATTAACCTCCCAGCACCAAGCATATTCAAATCATCACAGTCTCTAAGGTCATATTCTAATCTGGATTCCTAAGTAAGGTAACCCAGTCACAAAAGAACACACATGGTATACACTCACTGATAAGTGGATATTAGCCCAGAAGCTTGGAATATCCAAGATACAATGCACAAATCACAAGAAACTCAAGAAGAAGGAAGACCGAAGTGTGATACTTCAATCCTTCTTAGAAGGGGGAACAAAATACCCATGGAAATAGTTGTAGAGACAAAGTATGGAACAGAGACCGAAGTGAGGACAATCCAAAGACTGCCCCACCTGGGAATCCTTCCCATATGTAATCACCAAACCCAGACACTATTGTGGATGCTAAGTGTTAGCTGACAGGAACCTGATATAGTTGCCTCCTGAGAGGCTCTGACAGTTCCTGACTAACACAGAAGTAGAGGCTTACAGCCACCCATTGTCTAAGCACAGGGTCCGCAATGAAGGTGCTAGAGAAAGAAGACAAGGAGCTAAAAGGGTTCGCAACCCCCTAGTAGGAACAATAAGGTGAACTAATCAGTATCCTCGGAGCTCCCAGGGACTAAACCACCAGCCAAAGAGTACACATGGTGGGACTCATGGGTCCAGCAGCATATGTAGCAGAGGATGGCCTAGTCAGTCATCAATGGGAGGAGAGCCCTTGGTCCTATGAAGGCTCTATGCCCCAGTGTAGGAGAATGCCAGGGCCAGGAAGCAGTAGAGGATTGGTTGGTGAGCAGGGAGAGGGGGCAGGGACTAGGGTTTTTTTTTTTTTTTTTTTTTTTTTGAGAGGAAACCGGGAAAACATGCTACATATCACTTGAAATGTAAATAAAATATCTAATTAAAAAACAATAAAACTGATTTCTTCCTTTGTCTTGGATATATGCCAGCTGCTGTTTTGAATGAACCATGATGAACTCACATAATTTTGTTATTGACCATTTAATATCATGACCTAATATATATTAATTATTTTATGGTCTTATTTTCATTAAATCAGATCTATTATCATAAACATAAAATGGTCTGTAATCTAGAATGAGCACTGAATTGTAGAATCTTTGTAGGAGGGACTCTTTCCTATATCTGAAGTTCATTGTAAGTCCTTCAAAACCTGAACAATTTCCATGGTTCAAAAATACTTTCTATTTCTTTAGGAGACATGGGAATGTTTAGATTGTTTATCTGATCATGATTTAACTTTGGTACTTGGTATCTGTCTAGAAAATTTCTAGAAAGAAAATGAAAAATATGAAAAAATAAAATAAATATTGCTGATGAATTTATACTAATTAATTACTTTATATGTAATTTAAAGCATAACATGTAGATTTAATACACGCAAATTTTATTTGTCAATAGTCTATTACTAATATTAAGAAATATGAATCAAATTAGCTGAACCACATGCATAGCATCCTCTCATGTTGAATTTAAGGATTAATTTTAATAGACGGTTTCAGATAGAAAATATATTTGAATCACAAGAATTAAAAAATTACACAGAATCTTCAAAAAGTACATTTTATAAAAAGAGTAATATTATCATATTATAAAGAAAGAACTATGACATTGATCAGCAAAAATCATTATGGAGAAAACATGCTACTTTAGAAAATAATAACGTTCTCTTTGTAAAAGACACATGTAAGCACTTCTTTTTGTAATGTTTATTTTGTTTACGTGCATTTAAAATGAAATTTACTCCTTTAAAAACAACAAAATTTACAATAGGCTAATAATACGACATGTATTATTATACATGTACAAGATGTACACAGAATTCCTCAGTACATTTTTCAAGCTGACTGAATCATTGTGTCTTTTGATTAATAACTCTTTAGCTTCGTCTTCCCCAGACTCTAGAAAATGCCATTCTTCTCCCTGTCTCTATAAGTTCTTTTGATTTTTAACAACAGAGTTTGGATAAATAGCTCAAGCTGGCCTTGAAATTGTGATCTTCCTGACTATGGAACTCTGGGATAACAATTATGTGCCATCATGCTCTCAAGTTATTTTTTTAAAAAAGAATTATTATCATGATGGATGATATTTTATTTATTTATTTATATTTATTTATTTTGTTTTTTTGTTTTTTTTGTTTTGTTTTGTTTTGTTTTTTTAGAGGCAAGGTTTCTCTGTGTAGCCCTGGCTGTCCTGGAACTCACTCTGTAGACCACACTGGCCTCGAACTCAGAAATCAACCTGCCTCTGCCTCCCAAGTGTTGGGATTAAAGGTGTGCGGCACCACAGCCCAGCTGATATTTTATTTTTGATGTGCTCTTGAATTTGGCTTGCGAGTATTTTATTGAGTATTTTTGAATCATGTTTGTAAGGAAAATCAGTCTGAATTTCTCTTTCTTTGTGGAGTCTTTGTGTGGTTTAGGTATCAGGGTGACTGTAGCTTCATAGAGTGAGTTTGGCAGTGTTCCTTCTTTTTCTGTTTTGTGGAATAGTTTGAGGAGTATCGATATTAGCTCTTCTTTAAAAGTCTGGTTTCTACCACTGGTTTCTGCACTAAAAACCATCTGACCCTGGTCTTTTTTTGGTTGGGAGATTTTTTTTTTCATTTTTTTATTAGATATTTTCTTTATTTTCATGTCCAGTAAATCTCCTCTCCCAGTTTCCCCTCTGGAAAAAAAAAGAAAGAAAAAGAAAGGAAAGAAAGAAAATAAAACAAAACAAACAAACAAAAACAAAACCATGTTCCTTCCCCCCTCTCCCTGCTCACCAACCCACCCTTTCCCACTTCTTGACCCTGGCATTCCCCTACACTGGGGCATAGAACCTTCATAGGACCAAGTGCTTTTCCTCCCAATGATGACCGATTAGGCCATCCTCTGCTATACATATGCTGCTGGAGCCATTAGTCCCACCATGTGAACTCTGGTTGCTGCTTTAGTCCCTGGGAGCTCTGAGGGTACTAGTTAGTTCAAATTGTTGTTTGTCCTAAGGGGCTGCAAACCCTTCAGCTCCTTGGGTCCTTTCTCTAGCTCCTTCATTGGGGACCCTGTGCTCAGTCCAATGGATGGCTGTGGCCCTCTACTTCTCTATTAGTCACTGCTTCTATTTCCTTAGTGATTATGGGGCTGTTTAAATAGTTTACCTCATCTTGATTTAACTTTGGTAAATAGTATCTGTCTAGAATATTGTTCAATAAATTAAGATTATCCAATTTTGTGGAGTACAATCTTTTGAAGTAATATCTAATGATAATTTGAATCTCCTCAGCGTCACTATGTCTCCTGTTTTGTTTCTGATTTTGTTTATTTGCTTGCTGTCTATCTTTTGGTTAGTATGGATAAGGGTTTGTCTCTCCTGTTGATTTCTGCAAAGAACCAACTTATGGATTTGTTGATTATTTGTATTGATTTCATTGTTCCTAACTGATTTCAGCCCTGATTTTGATTATTTCCTGCCTTCTACTCCTCTTTGGTGTGGTTTCTTCTTCTTCTTCTTCTTCTTCTTCTTCTTCTTCTTCTTCTTCTTCTTCTTCTTCTTCTTCT
>NW_022196895.1:85228180-85237182 GCF_008632895.1 Mastomys coucha
TCTTCTTCTTCTTCTTCTTCTTCTTCTTCTTCTTCTTCTTCTTCTTCTTCTTCTTCTTCTGCTATTTTAGAGTTGTCAGTTATATTTTTAAATTGCTGGCATGAGAACTTTGTAATTTCTTTATGGGCACACTTATTACTAAGAACTTTTTTTCTTAAGATTGCTAAAAGGAGATGTATACATTTTAGTCCTGTCTTGAAGGAATTTCACCTTATCACATTCAACACAGAGGGCCAGGGATCTTTAGGATACATAATAGGGTCAGGAACAGGCTATCAGCATGGAGAAGTAATCCTAGGATGAAGTTTCTAGGAATGTTGCCTCCAGAGGGCACCCATAGAAGTCATGCAAAATGGTGGCCATTTCCAGAACTCTCACTTGGTTACCATATCCTTTCCTAAATAGCTTTACACAGACAATAGTTAAAACATTGAGGCTTTCTTTTTTATGATCCTTGAATGACTAACTGCTAGCAAGATGCTTCATTCCCACATTAAAAGAATTTCTAAAAACAAATAATACTTTTAAATAAGTCATTATTACTTCAAAATTCATTATTATAAGTTTAGATAGTATAGATGTGACTTTACATGCATAGGAACTCATTCTCTTAAATTAGACCACATTGTTTTAGAGAACTTTTCATTTTTCGATAATCTTATATGAACCATGTAGCCATCACAAACAATTCTAATTTCAGGCCTGGATTAGTACTGACTCTATAAAATCTACATATGATTAGTTTTATTTCAGAATGGATTGTGTATACAAAGACTGAATAGAACTTTGCCTGTGATCTTGGAAATTATTGAGATTTTATTAGCAGCATTTTGAACAAACCATTTTTTATAATTAATAATGGAAAGATTAAAAATATGAATATTATTATAAAGTAATTAAAATTATTTAGTTTAAATAACATATGTAAGGTTTTTACTGTGATTTTTATGAGCCTATCACATGGCAATTTTGACTAAGAATGGTATAGGCATGAACATGAAGCCTAGATTTTTGAAGCTATAAGGGCCAAAATATATTAACAGTGTCAGGCAAGGGTTCCATCTAATGGAGCAGGTCTTAAAAGTTGGGAAAATTCTAGTGAGCTATGTTGTAACATTTGAATTTATATACTTTTTTCTCTTATGATTCCATTTGGCATACACTTTGCTTGAACAAAGACCATGAGGCATGATGCATTTTTTCCACATTATAACAAAGGGCATATCAACATGATGTACACTAGATTAGTCAGCTAAGTTCGAATATCAGTCTCCTTTAATAGCAAGCTTTTTTCACCTACTTCCCTTTGGAATAAAGTCACAATGAGTATATAACACTTGAAGAGTGATGAATTGTGTGTCACTTTCTAATTAAAGATTCGTTTACAAGGAATATTTTTCTATCTCTGCCCACATATTCATTTAAACTTTTATTTTTATCAACATCATCTCAGGATACTTATAACAATTTATAATCCCACTCTATAATTGTTTCTCAAATTTTGTGGTTTTTTCCAACTGTTGCTCCTTTAAGAGGTTGTGTGATTAATTAAATAATCAAATTCTATAGTTTTTATAAAATGCTCTGAGTTCACCTTGACTAATACCTACTTTTCATCCTAGAACCAGCAAGATCATCACAAATCCTAGTTAACTATTTTTAGAAACCAAGTTCTAGCTTCTTAATACACTTTGGCATTTATTTTAAATTCTATTCTTTTGTCTTTCCTGGAAATTGTCTAAGTGCACTATGAATTCAATTTACTGAGAAAACTGTGCTCTGTTTGTACCAAGCTTCATAAATAGCTGTGTGCTCAGGCTAGAGAACATGGATGCCACCTGTGTGCTGTCCAGTACCTCTAGGACACCTTGCTGCCCCGATTCCTAGAGCTCAGCTGTAATCCTCATTTCAAGGTCAATACAACAAAAAGTACAGATTCACACATGGGCTTAATCTTTGTTATGAGCATAAATGTTTCTAAATCAATGTACCAGTATCAAGACATGAAGAAGCTAGATGTTTTTATTCTAAGTATGTGGCATGATGCAAATACAGAATGCATGTGAAGTATTGATTTATTAATACAAAGTCACTAAAATATCTTTTAAGAACCAGAGTACAAAGAAATATCTACTCTTCTACTGTCCCTTTGGCATTTATCCTTTATCAAATAATGAAAAGAATAACACGGAACAGAAAGATTCTTTGGGGAGAAATTGGGTATATATGCACATATATGTGTCTGCAGGATGTATGATAGACTATTTCTAAAGAGATGAGACACAAATGTTAACTTATCCAAGAGAGAGACTCTATGACAGGCTAACAATTCCAGCAATGTCAACTTTGGAGAACCAATGAGTTTTTAATTGGGGTTACTAACAAGAGTATGGGCAAGGAGATACAAAAATCATGAATTACAAAAAAGCACCTGTATCACCAGAAAGTTTACCACAACATGTGTGATGACTTCCAAAACTGCAACTGTGGAGGACTCCATGTAGCTTACTGGCAGTTCCATGGTCTGAATATTTTTTCCCATTTTTGACTGGTGAGAGTCTCTATTCTCAACAACAGTTCATTCCCATTTAACCTGTTGGGTAGAGGCCCTCAATAACGCTTCAAAAACGTTTTTCCCCTTTGTCTGTGACCTTTGGTGACCTTTTGTTTATCTCATGAGGTTCATGAGCCTCCCTTTCTTCTTGCAGCAAACATTGCAGTTTCTAGATAACATTGCAATTTGGAAAAACAGAACACATACTATATGCATATAAATAAATATTGAACACTCACATATTAAGATATAAACACCAGGGAATATGTACTCTTACAATCATTTTAGAAAAATAAAATGTGAAAAGGAGCAATGTTCTGTACTTTCTCATAATTTTGAGCCCTACTTTGAAAAACCAATTGATAGGAAACTGTGATTATAGCTAAATAAATTATAAAAAGCCATCTGACTAAATATGCAAGATGGTACCAAGTATTTCTACTATAACAATAATCATCAGAGTCAAAAAGATAATGAATTTAATTCATTAAGAAACTAAAGGAAATGGATGGATCTGGAGAATATCATCCTGAGTGAGGTAACCCAATCACAAAAGAACACACATGGTATGCATTCTCTGATAAGTGGATATTAGGCCAGAAGATCGGAATACACAAAGTATAAACCACAAACCACAAGAAACTCAAGAAGAAGGAAGACCAAAGTGTAGATACTTCGTTCCTTCTTAAAAGGGGGAACAAAATACCCATGGAAGGATTTGGAGAGTCTAACTATGGAGCAAGACTACCTGAGAATCTTTCCCATATTCAGTCATCAAATCTAGACACTATTGTGAATGGCAGCAAGTGCTGGATGACAGGAGCCTGATATAGTTGTCTCCTGAGAGGCTCTGACAGTACCCAACTAATACAGAAGTAGAGGCTCACAGCCATCCATTGGATTGAGTACAGGGTCCCCAGTGAAGGAGCTAGAGAAAGAATCAAAGGAGCTGAAGGGTTTGCAGCCCCTTAGGATGAACAACAATATGAAATACCTAGTACCCTCAGAACTCCCAGGGACTAAAATTCCAACCAAAGAGTACACATGGTAGAACTAATGGCTCCAGCAGCATATGTATAGCAGAGGATGGCCAAGTGGGTCATCAATGGGAAGAGAGGCCCTTGGCCCTGGGAAGGTTCTTTGCCCCACTGTAGGGGAATGCCAGGGCTAGTATGCAGGAGGGGGTGGGGTGGAGTGCAGGGGGAGGGGGAGGGAACAGGGGTTTGTTTTAGTTTTATTTTATTTTATTTTTTAATTTTTAATTTTTTTGGAGTGGAACCTGGAAAAGGAGATGTTGTAAATAAAGAAAACATCTAACAAAAAAAGAAAAATAATAAATAATCTGAGTTCTCCATGCTATGTCTATATAAGCACTTTATGCTAATTCAGCCCAGTCTCATACAAAAGTAGAGGCTCACAGCCATCCATTGGACTGAGTACAGGGTCCCCAATGAAGAAGCTAGATAAAGGACCCAAGGAACTGAAGGGTTTGCAGCCCCTTAGGACAAACAACAATATGAACTAACTAGTACCCTCAGAGCTCCCAGGGACTAAAACAGCTACCAGAGTACACATAGTAGGACTAATGGCTCCAGCAGCATATGTATAGCAGTGGATGGCCATGAAGGTTATCAATGGGAGGAGAGGCCCTTGGCTCTGTGAAGGTTCTGTGCCCCAGTGTAGGGGAATGCCAGGGCCAGTAAGCAGAAGAGGGTGGGTTGGTGAGCAGGGGGAAGGGGGAGAAAACAGGGGTTTGTTTTAGGTTTTGTTATTTTATTTTATTTTATTTTTATTTTTTTGGGTGGGAACCTGGGAAAGGAGATATTGTAAATAAAGAAAACAGCTAATAAAAAAAAAAAGAAACTAAAGTAGCTAACATTTCTCTAAAAATTCCAAATAAGACTTTTTTCTAAATCATAACTAATACCATTTTTTGGAAAATGGACTCCAGAGTTCTTTATACATCTCCAATTCTTATTATTGTAAAGTTGAAAACACTAGGCAGTAAAATATTAAAATTAGGAAAATTATTTTTGTTTTTTACAGACTACCAGACGGCTGATAAGTAAAGGTGTTCAATGAATGAAATATTTGATAAATTCCAGTGCTGTGCAGCAAAGCTCCTATAAAATTAGGTAAGGCGTTATGAATCATTTCTATGAGGCAAAGTGGCATTATCTTTTTTTAGAATATATCCTTGTATTAACTAAACTTATAAACCTTTATCCATATTTCCTTTAAAAAATGATATCAAAGCTACCCTAAGAACCTTGTTATTACTTTAAATTCACATCTTTCCAGGTTTTGGACATTTTGTCTGTATCTTTCTATAAACACTCATTTCTTTGAGCTAAATCTTTAAAAGTCAATAAGCCAACTAATTTGTTACATAGCACAGGGATTGCTCCATGAAAAATACTGCAGGTTCAAATGACAAACTGCTTGTGCCAAAATGTTTTATGAACTTTGATGCTAAAATTCAATCTAAAATATATAGACTTATAGTAGTATTGAGACTCCACGAAAGCAACACATTACTCAAAGGTATGTTCTAAAGTGTCTTGGGTGAGCTTTCTCATGTCAGTGATACTGCTACCCCAGAAAATGCTTCACAGCTATTCTTTGACAATCCCAGAATACAAGTCACAAGCTGATCCTGAACACCTCCCAAGTACTGTTTACTAAACTCTTAAAGCTTGAACCAAAGTCCCACAGCCCTTAGACCACCTGGGAACAAAACTCCTGACAAAGACAAGATAGCAGAAATGCAAAAACATTTGTTTCTACAGTGTACCAGTATGTTGAAATTCTTACAAAGCTTTCTACCACACATTCTCAATACAATATGCCATCCTATTCAGACTTTCTTTGCCTTCATCTGTGTGAGTCATTGTCTCTGAAGCAACTCAATTTCCTCAAGCTGTAGATGGGTCTGAAATTGCTTACCTGACTCACAAGCAAATGTCTTTGACGTTTCGTCATGAAAGATAATTGCCACTGCATGCTTCTTTGTCTCTCGAGGCAGTCTGGTTATATTTTTGATGTTGTGCAGTTCAGTTACCTTAAAAGAGAAAAATATTTTTTTTTTTTACTTTTGAAGTCTGGGGATAAGCCCCTAGAGTCTTGTTTGTGGTAATAAAACATTCTACCACTGAACTACGTCTCCAACAAGAAAGATATTTTTTTATTTTAATGGATAGTATGTGTGCTGCATACAGTGCTTTAAACAAAATGGCCAGTTATTGCTACCCTAAGGTCCCAAACACTTTCCAGTGAATTATTATACTGAGTCTGAATTAACTCTATCCACACCAGTAAAACAGAAAACATACTGTCTTCCATTAGGCTTTCAGTTTTGATTATATTTGATATCGATTACTATATATGAAGTAGTCTAATGATAATGAAGAATAGCTTTATTGAGGCTGTGCTATTGTTAAACTTGTAACCACAAAAAAGCAATATTAATTTAGTACAAAGAGAGTTCTCCATTAAATATCTATTGAATATTGATGAGATTTAGTAACAAGCCTCTCCCCCAACACTCTCAGATCCAGACAAGATTAAGCCAAGCAGCATCTGACACTGCCTATGGGATAACTAAAAAATTCAACATTCCAGGTCTCCAGTGTTTGAAAGAATAGTTTTGGAATGTGTGTGCCAAGAGCATGAACAGAAAAGACATACAGTTAATGATTGTTATCTCTCTGATATTAAGAGCATTGAAGCAGTTTGAGAATGAAATTTCAGCCTGAGGTAAGGTATTAATGCA
This sequence comes from Mastomys coucha, assembly GCF_008632895.1. NCBI lineage: Eukaryota > Metazoa > Chordata > Mammalia > Rodentia > Muridae > Mastomys > Mastomys coucha. The sequence goes on from NW_022196895.1 coordinate 85,234,507, forward strand.
TGCTGAATTTTTCTTCATGATGTTTTTGTTGTTTATTTATTACAAGCAAAAAATAACAAATATCTACAGTTTTGCACATGTGCATAAACATTCTGATTACTCTTACACCTCTATTATATATTTTAATAGCCACATTGCTAGTGTGGAATGTCCAAATTGCTAGTATGGAAATAGGCTGTTCCATGTCCTTTGCCCTGTTCTGTTCTACATATATATCATCTGACCTAAAGTCAGCAAGAACAACTGCACTCCAGTTTCTTATTATTTCTGAGGAGTAATAATTTTTGAAGAAAGAGGAAAGTTCTTTAGAACAGGGTCTAGTATATTATAGTATAATCACATCAAAGCATGTTCTCACATAAGGTATAATTTTGAATTTTAAAATGATCAAGTAATAATTGACGCAAATCATATTTAAACCCGATTTTGTTCTAAGATAATAAATTGAAGTTATATTTGAAGAGAGATATTATTTTCAAACATTTTTAACTTCACCTAAACAAATAATATTATCAGAACTGAGTCTACAATCAAGGCATATGTGTTTTTAAGAATTAATGTAAAATGTGATTATACAGTCATATACTGCTATAGAGTTATATACAATGTCTATATGTACTAAATAACCAAAATAAAAATACAATCTTGTCGATTGCATAAATATTTTATTTAAAGATGTAGAATAATACCAAGACAGATATTATGGACTTTATATTTTTTATTGTCATAACAACAGCCAACAAACTAAAGTGATAGACGCACTTGAGATACATCCTAGTCCCTAAGGAATGCCTAGCATCAGTGCCCCAACCAATCTGACAGCTGATGCAGTTCAAACAAAGTGCTTGTTCTACTGGAAAATTTACATTTAGAAATACAGAGAGACTTTGCAAGCAGCCCCTGTTCCTATGGTTTCTGGAATAAGTCAGGGTTTTGTTGATCAACAGTGTGGTGGCTTAAACTCTTTCACTTAAGAATTTAAAAAGAGTCCAGGAAAGAAAAGCACCAATGAGCAATATAAAATTCTACTTTCTGAAAGATTCTCAATCCTAACTGCTTAGGTGAAGATCTACTATATTAGAAACATATGCCTTTATTTTTCACACTAAATCTTATTTGAATATACAATATTGTAAATAATACCTAAAGGAGGAAAACTTTTAAAATAATTTCTAGTGCTTTAAAATAAATGCATTTCTCTTATTATTCTAAAAACTGTCAAAGCAACATAAAATAATTAAATTTACTAAATCTTGGAGTTTTTAATACTAAAATCAGGAGTTTTTGAATTATTTAAAAATTTCATATCTATTTCTGAAAATTGATTTTTTATATTTCTATGACATCATAACATATTGATTAAATTTTAATCAAAGCATTTAAGTAAATTACTTGAAGTAAACATGAAACTAAAATAATGGAAGTTACTTAGGTCTCAGCTGATAAGTATAGTGGTCAAAAATTTAAGATATTTAGATTTGACAAGTGTCAAAACAAACAATTATAAACACATATAAGTAAAGGAATTTTTTTATTACTGATGTTATATGAGTTTTACTTGGGAGTTTTGTTATTTTATTAAGTATTTTGTGGGCTTAAATAAACACTTGTCAAAAGGAAAGATAAGCTTTTTCCTAGGGCTATCCAGAAGAGAGTGCATACTCCTTTAAGAGAAGACTCACCAAATCCCACATTTGATGGATCACAACTTCTAATAACTACAGCTTCTGAGGAATCCTCTTCTGCCCTCCATGGGCACTGCCCTCATGTGTGCTTACACATGTATGCATGTGTATACATGAACACAAATACACATATTTGAGAATAAAAATAAATTCTTAAGCAAAAAACACAATAGTAGAAGAAGGTGAGAAAAAGGATAGAGGAAAGATTTATGTTGCTTTCTTTCATTGCGTTAGAATTTCACGTATGAACTCAATGTGTTTTGACCAAATCTAGATGCTGTTCTCCCTTCTCCAACTACTTCTCCCTATTTAATGCATGAGTTCCTGGGTAGCAAGAACACTGGTATGATGGTTTGTATCTGCTTTGTCCAGGGAGCAGCACTATTAGAAAGTATGGTCCTCTTAGAGTAGGTATTTCACTGTGGGTGTCAACTTTAAGACACAAATCCTAGCTTCCTGGAAGGCAGGATTCTTCTAGCAGCCTTAAGATGAAGATGTAGAATTTCAATTCCTCCTGCACCATGCTTGCCTAAAAAATGTTGCCATGTTCACATCTTGGTGATAATGGACTGAACCTCTGAACCTGTAAGCCAATCCCTATTAAATGCTGACCTTATAAGAGGAGCCTTACTCAGTGATGTCTACTCACAGCAGTAAAACCCTAACTGAGACAACAAGTATGCCATTTGGGTTTATATAATAAGTCAAATGGAAAAGAAAGACAGATTTAAATTTTACCCATTCATCCAAATAAAATCTTAACAGCATATACATATAATATTATGTATTAGAATTAAAAATTTCAGAGAGCGCCTTAGGCCAGAGACCCAGGCGGCATCCACCATTTTCTCTCGGGTGAGTTTCTGAGACCTGAGCAGCCAGCTGGGAGCCACAAGCCCCACGACTCCCAGGGAAGCCGCAGAGCGGCAGGGACACGATCCTCTCAGCTTCCAAGTGACAGAGGAGGTTCAGCGTCCTCCTCTGCCCCTTC
>NW_022196895.1:85241317-85247214 GCF_008632895.1 Mastomys coucha
AGCCAGCCTAAATATAGCTATCTCCTGAGAGGCTCTGACAGTATCTGACTGACACAGATGTAGAGGCCATCAGAAATCCATCTAACTGAGCGCAGGGTCCCCAGTGAAGGAATTAGAGAAAAGACCAATGGAGCTGAGGTGTTTGCAGCCCCTTAAGATGAACAACAACATGAACTAACTAGTACCCTCGGAGCTCCCAGGGTCTCAACCACCAATCAAGGACTGCACATAGAGGGGTCTGATTGTTCAAGCAGCATGTGTATGGTAGAGGATTGCAAAATCGATCATCAATAGGAGGAGAGGACCTCAGCCCTTTGAAGGTTCTGTGCCCCAGTGTAGGGGAATGACAGGGCCAGAAAGTGGGAGAGGGCGGGGTGGAGGCATGGGGAGGGGGGAGGCAAGAAGGGTTTGTTTTTTTTTTTATTTTTTGGAGGGGAAACTGGGAATGGAGAAATTCGCATGCAAATAAAGAAAATATCTAAAATAAATAAAAAAAATTCTCATTTATTTATGCATTTAAAAGTAGTAGTAATATCATTTCATGGTAAATAAATAAGATTTTAAAAATAAAAAGTTTCCCCAATAATGTGAATATTCTTATATTTTTGCAAAACTCTAAAATGTCTGTCTTGTTCTAAGACAACATGATACTCTTTTCTTCTTAAGAATCCTGGCATTTGTAATGTGTTATTTAGATTAAGTATATGTAAGTATTTTTAGAATTATAACACTAAATATTACATGAAGAGCATTTTAAGTAAACTGTAGCTATTGTGCTTGGATTTTGCCTATAAATTTTCCCAATGATCTTCTAATGTTTTAGGAAATAGGAGTCTGAAACATGTAAATACTTTTTCAATTCCCTAGATCAAACTTGAATCATTATGGTTTTATATCATCTTAATCTGGTCATTAAAAATATACAAATTTATGGAGGGACTCAGGTGTGATCCACCATTTTCTCTCCTGTCACTTTCTAAGGCAGGACCAGGCAGACAAATAACAGGGAAGCCAGGACAGGATCCTCTCTACTTCCTTCTATACCTAGGAATGACAACAGTGGATCCACAGCCCCCTCTGCCCCTTCCCTACAAGCAGAGAGCTTGACTCCAGGGAGAGCTCTAATCCAGAAACTCAGACTCAGTAGGGACAACTGATCCACAGTCATCTGGGCCCAGGTGTTACAAGAGGAGAGCTGATCTCCCAGAAGTGCTGACACAGACTTACAGACCCACAGAAGGAACAAGCTCCAGCCAGAGACAATAAGAACATCTAACATCAGAGATCAATAGATGGTGAAAGGCAAACACAAGAATCTTAACAACAGAAACCAAGACTACTTGGCTTCATCAGAACATAGTACTCCCACCACAGCAAGTCCTGGATATCCCAAAACAAGGGAAAAAGCAAGATTTGGCTCAAAAATCATATCTCACAATGGTGATAGAGGAATTTAAGAAGAACATGAATAACTCCCTTAAAGAAATACAGGATAACGCAGATAAAAAGGTATAAGACCTTAAAGAGGAAAAACAAAAATCCCTTAAAGAATTACAGGAGATCACAAGTAAACAAGTAGAAGCCATTAAAAAGGAAACACAAAAATCCCTTAAAGAATTACAGGGAAGCACAACCAAACAGGTGAAGGAATTGAATAAAACAATCCAGGATCTAAAAATGGAAGTAGAAACCATTAAGAAATCACAAAGAGAGACAACTCTGGAGATGGAAATCTTAGGAAAAAAGTCAGGAACCAGAGATGCAAGCATCACCAACAGAATACAAGAGATAGAAGAGAGAATCTCATGTGCAGAAAGATACCATTGAAAAGAGTGACATAACAATCAAAGAAAAGAAAAATTGCAAAAAGTTTCTAACCCAAAACACCCAGGAAATCCAGACACAATGAGACCAAACCTAAGGATAATAGGTATAGAAGAGAGTGAAGATTTCCAAATTAAAGGGCCAATAAATATCTTCCACAAAATTATAGAAGAGAACTTCCCAAACCTAAAGAAAGAGATGTCCATGAACATACAAGGAGCCTATAGAACTCCAAATAGGCAGGACCAGAAAAGAAATCCCTCCCACCATATAATAGTCAAAACACCAAGTGCACAAAACAAAGAACAAATATTAAAATCAGTGAGGAAAAAAGGCCAAGTAACATATAAAGGCAAATCTATCAGAATTACACCAGACTTCTCACCAGAGACTATGAAAGCCAGACGATCCTGGGCAAATGTCATACAGACCCTAAGAGAACACAAATGCCAGCCCAGATTACTATACACAGCAAAACTCTCAATTATCAAAGATGGACAAACCAAAGTATTCCATGACAAAACCAAATTTACACAATACCTTTCCAAAAATCCAGGCCTTCAAAGGATAATAAATGGAAAACTCCAACACAAGGAGGGGAACAATATCCTAGAAAAAGCAAGAAAGCAATATTCCAACAAAACTAAAAGAAGATAACCACATGAACAGAATTCTAACTCTAACAACAAAAATGACAGGAAGCAACAATTATTTTTCCTTAATATCTATTAAAATCAGTGTACTCAATTCCCCAATAAAAAGGCATAGACTATCAGACAGGGTACATAAACAGGAACCAACATTTTGTTGCATACAGGAAACCCACCTCAGTGATAAAGACAGACACTACTTCAGAATAAAAGGCAGGAAAAAATTGTTCAAGCCAATGGTCCCAAGAAAAAAGCTGGAATAGCCATTCTAATATCAAATAAAATCAATTTTCACCCTAAAGTGATCAAAAAAGATAAGGAGGGACACTTCATACCCATCAAAAGTATGACCTACCAAGATGAACTCTCAATTCTGAACCTCTATGCTCCAAATGGGAGGGCATTTACAGTCATAAAAGAAACTTTACTAAAGCTTTTATCACACATTGCACCGCACAAAATAATATTGGAAGATTTCAACAGCCCACTCTTTGCAATGGACAGATTATGGAAAGAGAAACTAAACAAAGACACGGTGAGACTAACAGAAGTTATGAAACAGATGGATTTAACAGATATCTATAGAAGTATTTCTCCTAAAACAAAAGGACATACCTTCTTCTCAGCACCTCATGGAATATTCTCCAAAATTGACCATATAATTGGTCACAAATAGGCCTCAACAGATACAAGAAGATTGAAATAATTCCTTGCAGTCTATCAGATCACTATGGACTAAGGCTCCTCTGCAATAACAACATAATCAATAGAATGCCCACATACACCTGGCAGCTTAATAACACTTTACTCAATGATAACTTGGTCAAGGAAGAAATAAAGAAAGAAATTAAAGACATTCTAGAATTTAATGAAAATGAAGCCACAACATGCCCAAACTGATGGGACACAATGAAAGCAATCCTAAGAGGAAAACTATTAGTTTTAAGTGCCCCAAAAAGAAACTGGAGAGAGCCTGCACCAGGAATTTGACAGCACATCTGAAAGCTCTAGAACAAAAAGAAGCAAATTCACTCCAGAGGATTCGAAGACAAGAAATAAATAACTTAGGCCTGAAATCAATCAAAGAGAAACAAAAAGAACTATACAAAGAATCAACCAAACCAGGAGCTGGTTCTTTGAGAAAATAAAAAAACAGATAAACACTTAGCCAGACTAACTAGAGGGCACAGAGACAGTATCCTAATTAACAAGATCAAAAATGAAAAGGGGGACATGACAACAGACACTGAGCAAATACAAAAAATCATGAGAGCCTACTACAAAAGCCTATACTCAACAAAACTGGAAAACCTGGATGAAATGGACAATTTTCTAGACAGATAGCAGGTACCAAACTTAAATCAAGGTCAGATCAACTATCTAATCAGTCCTATATCTGCTAATGAAATAGAAACAGTCATTAATAGTCTCCCAACCAATAAAAGCCCAGGACTAGATAGGTTTAGTGCAGAGTTTCTTCAGACTTACAAAGAAGACCTAATACCAATACTCCTCAAACTGTTCCACAAAATAGAAACAGAAGGAACTCTACCCAATTTGTTCTATGAAGCCACAATTACTCTGACACCTAAACCACACAAAGACCTAACAAAGAAAGAAAACTTCAAATCAATTTCCCTTATGAATATCAATGCAAAAATATTCAATAAAATTCTTGCAAACAGAACCCAAGAACAAATCAAAACAATCCTTCACCATGATCAAGTAGGCTTCATCCCAGGGATGCAGGGATGGTTCAATATACGGAAATCCATCAAAGTATATCACTATATAAACAAACTCAAAAAAAAAAAAAAGGTGATCATCTCATTAGATGCTGAGAAAGCATTTGACAAAATCCAACATCCCTTCATGATAAAAGTCTTAGAAAGATCAGGAATTCAAGGCCCATTCTTAAACACAGTAAAACAATATACAGAAAACCAGTAACCAACATCAAAATAAATACAGAGAAACTTGAAGCAAGCTCACTAAAATCAGGGACTAGACAAGGCTGTCCACTCTCTTCCTACCTATTCTATATTGTATTTGAAGTTCTAGCCAGGTCAATTAGACAAGAAAAGGAAATCAAAGGGATATGAATTGGAAAGGAAGAAGTCAAATTATCACTATTTGCTGATGATATGATAGTATACTTAAGTGACTCCAAAAATTCAACCAGAGAGCTCCTAAACCTGATAAACAACTTCATCAGAGTAGCTGGATTTAAAATTAACTCAAGGAAATCAGTGGCCTTCCTCTACACAAAGGATAAACAGGCTGAGAAAGAAATTAGAGAAACAACTTTCATAATAGTCACAAATAATATAAAATACCTCGGTGTGACTCTAACTAAGCAAGTAATAGATCTGTATGACAAGAACTTCAAGTCTCAGAAGAAGGAAATTGAAGATCTCAGAAGATGGAAAGATCTCCCATGCTCACGGATTGGCAGGATTAATACAGTAAAAATGGCCATCTTGCCAAAAGCAATCTACAGATTCAGTGCAATCCCAATCAAAATTCCAACTCAATTCTTCACAAAGTTAGAAAGAGCAATTTGTGCTTCCGGTCTGTCTGGGCTGGGGTCCACAGAAAACCTTGGGAGCAAGCTCTGTAGCCAGTCCCACAACACCCAGAGGAAGCTCCACTCCCAGGAGCTCTGACACACCCAGGATCAAGGTGAGCAGGAACCAACATCTGTCCCACCACTGGGAGTAACTGGGACCAGCGGGACTAGGCACACAGGAACTCCACTAGCTCAGTGACTCCAGTTCCTTCCAGTCTGTCTGGGTTAGTGTTCTGAGCAGACCTTGGGCACAAGCTCTGTAGCCAATCCCACAACACACAGAGAAAGCCACACTCCCAGGTGATCTAACAAGCCCAGAATCACAGGATCCGAGAAACACAGGATCACAGAGAAAACTTGACTCTGAGGAGTTCTGACACAACCAGGATCACAGGAAGTACAGGCTCCAGTCAGATTTAGCAAGGGCTGGTAGCACTAAAGTTAACCAGATGGTGGGGGAGCAAGTATAAGAAAATAAACAACACAAACTAAGGTCACTTGTCATCACCAGAACCCAATTCTCCCACCATAGCAAGTCCTGGACACACCATCACACCGGAAAAGCAAGATTCAGATCTAAAATCACTTATCATGATGATGATACAGTATCTTAAAAAAGACATAAATAGCACACTAAAAGAAATACAGAAGAACACAGGTATAGAGCTAGAAGCTCTTAAAGAGGAAACACAAAAATCCCTTAAAGAACTACAGGAAAACACAATCAAACAGGTGAAGGAAATGAACAATACCATCCAGAATCTAAAAATGGAAATAGAAACAATTAAGAAAGCAGAAAGAGAGACAACCCTGGAGATACAAAACCTAGGAAAGAAATCAGGAGCCATAGATGC
>NW_022196895.1:85248961-85271038 GCF_008632895.1 Mastomys coucha
ACCTGTTCTCTGTGGGCTGAGAATGAAGTCACTCACTCAAGTCAAATAGCTTTGAGCATAGCAGGAAGAATGTATCCAAAAATCAAGCCTACAATTCATTTCTTGGTGCAGCAGAACTATCAACTCTCAGCTTAGCTATGATGGAGGTAAAATCCTTTGGTGATGTGAGGGTCATTGAAATACAGCCTTTTATATAAAACAACATTTATAAGACTTATTTTTATTGTTGTAATATTTTATAAATTTTAAGGAATACGACAAAAAAGATATTGTAGGCATTGAAGGGAGGTCTATGGGAGGACCGGTGGTACAAAAGGGGAACAAGAATGTGATTCAATTCTATTTAATTAAATATGTTTTTAAATGTTAACAAATGCAGATAAATTGAAATTATATAACTTTTCTCATCTTAATGCAATAAAAGTTTAAAAAAAGAAAAAAAAAAGAAAGAGCAATTTGCAAATTCATATGGAATAACAAAAAACTCAGAATGACAAAAACTATTCTCAACAATAAGAGAACCTCTGGTGGAATCACCATCACGGACCTTAAGTTGTATGACAGAGCAATTGTGATAAAAACTGCATGGTATTGGTACAGTGACAGGGAAGTAGATCATTGGAATAGAACTTAAGGCCCAGAAATGAACCCACATGCCAATGGTCCCTTGATCTTTGACAAAGGAGCTAAAACCATCCAGTGGAAAAAAGACCGATTTTCAACAAATGGTGCTGGTTCAACTGGCTGTTAGCATGTAGAAGAATGCTAATCGATCCATTCCTATCTCCTTGTACAAAGTTCAAATCAAAGTGGATCAAGGACCTCCAAATAAAACTAGATACACTGAAACTAATAGAAAAGAAAGTGGGGAAGAGCCTTGAGCACATGGGAACAGAGAAAAGCTCCTGAACAGAACATCAATGACTTATATTCTAAGATAAGAATTGACAAATGGGACCTCATAAAATTAGAAAGCTTCTTTAAAGCAAAAGACACTGTCAATAGGACAAAATGGCAACCAACAAATTGGGAAAAGATCTTTACCAATCCTATATGTGATAGAGGGCTGATATCCAATATATACAGAGAACTCAAGAAGTTAGAATCCAGAGAACCAACTAAACCTATTAAAAATGGGGTACAGAGTTAAACAAAGAATTCTCAACTGAGGAATACCAAATGGCTGAGAAGCATCTAAAGAAATGTTCAACATCCTTAGTCATCAGGGAAATGCAAATCAAAACAACTCTTAGATTCCACCTCATACCAGTCAGAATGGCTAGGATAAAAATCTCAGGTGATAGCAGATACTGGAGAGATTGTGTAGAAAGAGGAACACTTCTTCATTGCTGGTGGGATTACAAGCTGGGACAACCAGTCTGGAAATCAGTTTGGCGGTTCCTCTGGTAATTGGACATAGTACTACTAGAGGACTCAGCTATACCACTCCTGGGCATATACCCAGAAGATGCTCCAACATGTAATAAGAACACATGCTCCACCATGTTCTTAGCAGCCTTATTTATAATAGCCAGAAACTGGAAACAACCCAGATGTCCCTCAACAGAGGAATGGATACAGAAATTGTGGTACATCTACACAATGGAGTACTACTCAGGTATTAAAAACAATGAATTTATGAAATTTTAGGGAAATGGATGGATCTGGAAAATATCATGCTGAGTGAGGTAAGCCAATCACAATAGGTTACACATGGTATACACTCTCTGATAAGTGGATATTAGCCCAGAATTTCGGAATACACAAAGTACAATCCATAATCCACAAAAAACTCAAGAAGAAGGAAGATCAAAATGTGGATACTTCATTCTTTCTTAAAAGGGGGTACAAAATACCCATGGAATGAGTTGCAGTGACTAACTATGGAGCAGAGACTGAAGGAAGGACAATCCAGCCTGATATAGTGTCTCCTGAGAGACTCTGACTGTACCCAACTGATACAGAAATATAGGCTCACAGCCATCCATTAACTGAGTACAGGGTCCCCAATGAAGAAGCTAGAGAAAGGACCCAAGGAGCTGAAGGGTTTGCAGCTCCTTAGGATGAACAATAATATGAACTAACTAGTGCCCTTAGAGCTCCTAGGGACTAAGCTACCAACCAAAGAATACACATGGTGGGACCAATGGGTCCAGCAACATATAAATAGTAGAGGATGGCCAAGTCAGTCATCAATGGGAGGAGTGGCCCTTGGCCCTGTGAAGGTACTATGCCCCAGTGTAGGGGAATGCCAGGGCCAGTAAGCAGGGTGGTGAACTGGGGGAGGGACAAGGAGGTGGGGAACAGAGGTTTGTTCTTGTTGTTTTTTGTTTAGTTTTTGGTTTTTTTTTTTTTTTATTTTTTGGAGGGGAAACTGGGAATAGAGATATCATATGACATGTAAATAAAGAAAATAATAAAAAATATCCAAATTTATTAAATTGAAAATTTTAATACTTTATTTTACAGCACAAAAATTCATTTGTCTTACTTGATATTATCACAAAATTCTGTAAGTTTTTAGTTCTCAATCTCTATGATACTGGTAACAATTATTTTTATATTTTAATTATGTTTTCAAATTCATGTTTTAACAATGTTTCTATAACTACAGTTATTTGTTTCCATGGAAGGTGAATTTAAATGATCCATTTTTGAGAAAAATTAAGACAGATTATAAAGTCAGAGTGATCATTGTTTGTCTATCACTTACCGCTTCATTAAGGTGCGTGGTTTTGTTCATTATTAGGAACTGAACTTTCTGATGTGATTTCAGCAAACACACCAGAGCTCCTATGTACCCTAACATCAGCATGCAGTGCTAAAGCATAGAGGATTTCCATCTGCTTAGACATTCATTCCAAGATCTACACTGTGAAGTCTAGGCTTAGTAAAAATGAAGACTTTTCACTGCTTCAACATAACTATCCTTAAGTGAATGAAAATTGGTACATTTGTTTATTTATATATGCAACTGCATGATATTTAAAAAATTAAAATCACTGTTATTGTCTTGGGAAACTATTATAATTAATGTTTTACCTATTTATTGCTTTTGTACAGAAAGATATCAGCTGTAACATTGGAAAACTGTTCCTTTGGGAGGACAACTGAGGCCTTCAAGGTTCTGCATAAAGCTCTCAATGGGACCTACCAATACGTTCTCTGTCATAAAGTTATGTCACTTTAATTAATGAACATTCTCCAACTTCACCACTCATGACTCATTCAAAGCCTCACTCTCTCTTCAGAGATATTTTCATTGTGTTCCCATCAGCCCCCACACTCACCACCTGTCACTTTATTTGCTCTGCTTCCACATTACTATTTCTAAATTAAACTGTAACTCTTTCTTCTCCTCAGAGACTTAAAACCATCTGATGTCTTAAAGTTAACAGTTCTCTCTTTAACAAAGTTACTAACCTACAGTCAAAATTTCTGACTCCAAATTGTTCCTGTCTAAAACAACTGCAGGGACAAAAATGAAGGAGACAGAAGGAAGTGCATTTCAGTGACTGACTCAACTTGGGATCCCTCTCATGGAGGAGGGGGTACCAAGGCCTGACACTATTACTGATGCTATGATGTGCTTACAGATGGGAGCCTGGCATGGTTGTCTTCTGAGAGGCCCAACCAGCAGCTGACTGAGACAAATGCAGATAATTACACCCAACCATTGGACTAAAGTTAGGGACCCCTGTGGTTGAATTAGAGGAGGGATTGAAGAAGTTAAAGGGGAAAGCAACCCCATAAGAAGACCAGCAGTCTTAACTTACACAGACCTTAGGGAGCTCCCAGAGACTGAGCCACTAACCAGAATACATGTGCTAGTCTGAGACCCCTGGCATATATGTAGCTGAGGACTGCCTGGGCATGCCTCGTGGGAGAAGATGTGCTTAACACTCAAGAAGACTTGAGGCCCCAGAAAGTGGAAAGTATGGTGGGGCGGAGCACCCCCAGAGGAAAGGGGGAGGAGGAATTGGATGAGGAACTGTGGGAGGGAGAGCCAAGAAGGGAGGGAATAACTAGAATGTAAATAAAAGTAATAATAATAATAACAAAAAAAATAAAGAGTTCCCTCTTCAAAGAGGACTTAAGGAATTTAAATAATAATTACTTATGTAAATCTAGTCTCATTCTTTTTCTACCACTTTAACCTACATCTCCTAATTATCTTGAAAATAATAGAGTAATTTAAAGGATGTTTTTTCTTTTTTAGCATTCTACTTGATACTGCTAGTTCCTATTTCTTTGAGTCAGATACAAAATCACCCTTCAAAATTATGCAAGTCTTTCTGTTTTAATTTATTTTCCTGCTGTTGTGACAAATATTCTAGAGAAATTAGTATTTTTAATAGAGAAAAAGGTTTTTATTCTCAGTCACATTTCAAGGGTACAGTACATCGTGAGCAGGATGTCAAAGCAGTAGAAGCTTGAAGCAGTGGAATATCACATTTACCATCAGAAAAGGAGATGAAAGTATGCAGTGCCTGGCCTACTTTGTCTTCACATATCCCTTATCCTCCAGAGAGTGGTATTTATCAGAATTAAGAAAAGATCATCCCACATCAGTTAAAGTCATCAAGATAACACTTTATAGTATGCCCGATAGCTCATCTTCCAACTAATGTTAGCCATCACACTTTCTGAGAGACTTGCATAAAGGAATAAATTGTTCCTAATGGGGTCTTTTATTTTGGCATTTCATCTCCACCTACTAGTTGCAGTCTTGACTTTGTAAGAGTTCTATCCATTTCATACTCTTGAACTTGTAGTTAAAGATTGTGATTTCACTTTACACAGACTTCAACACAGAATTTGTTTACTAGGGGCTTTTAATCACTTTTTATTCACTATGAAGGCCAAAAAAAATTTAAAAACACTTGGTGAAGCAAAAATGCAAAAAGCACTACTTTACTGGGAAGAATGCTCAGAGGAGAACATGTGTAGACATGTTTTAACAGTTATAAATAAATAGAAGTCCAGATATCAGGGGAAACCTGTTCTTAGAATCCACATTGGTAAGTTAGGTTGTACTGTGACTGTCCATGAACTGAGGGGATTTGCTATGTGCTGGAAACAAGGTGATGTTTTTCTCTGAATGACCCTTTGAGTTTTAAAATGACTTTATTTACATACATAATGTCATTAGAATAAATAAATACCAATTATACTTTTAAAATTCATCAGCTATATTATGTATGTTTGCTTTAGACTGGTGGCAAATTAAACTAGATATTAAAATGTTATGTCAATACTGCTATTAAAAATGTGAGTACATTTTTACACATGATTATGTGACAAGTATAATCATTAAAAATATTAAAAGCTATATCTTCCCAGTTTACTTAATGACAAGTAAGAAAAGACATTACTCATATAAGTGTTTAAAAATTCCCATGATAAATCTATTTGTCTCAGAAAAAGTGAGAATGTTTATTTTTAGATTAAAAATAGATTCAAGTTAAGCAGATAAATCATATTCTTCTCATTTATTCTCTCAATGAATATTATTCCTTTAATTTACTAATCTTTTCCAATTTTTTCAATTGAGAAAATGTTTTTGTATTTTTGCTTTGTTTTGTTTTGTTTTTTGAAAACAAGAGTTTAGAGCTGAGTTTTCTAAAATTTTGTTAGGAAAGAAAAATTGATTTTGCAGTAAGAACATATGGCAATTTCATGGTTTATTATTATTATAATGATTACCTCAATTAATAAATGTCACTGTCTCTATATTCTATTCCTGAGCTTTCAAAATAATAATTTAAATATTTGCATCACTTCACATAGTGAAGTGATTCAGACATTTCACATACTTCAATAACTTCCTGACAAAATTTCCATTGAAACATTATTGTTGCTTTTCAACAACTGTATTTTGCATCCACTTCCCAGTAACTGCTCCCTTAAACTCTTTTCTCAGATAAATATGAATGTCCTCCAATTCAAAAAATGTAATTCATTCTTAAAGCCACTTGTGACATACATCATGTGCTCTGACTCATTTTTATCATAGGTCTGTTTCTTTATGAATATTCCAGAGTATTAATTACTAGTATCTATAATATGTATCTTCTATATATTTGGCCAATATGAAATATTTTAAATACTACACCACATTATATGATACAAAGCTAGAAATGAGTCATTATGGATGTTGTTATGTTATGGGTGCTGTTATGTTATGTTATTATCTAAAATTTGACCACTATGTCTATGTGTATCTGAACATTCAGCAACCATAAACTGAAAATACCAAAAAATTATATTAAATCTTTATGGAACATCTAAGCACTTTTTATTATTATTTTGAAATCCACAGGCCATAATGATATTTACATAGTATTTAGATGATGATAGGTATGACAAATAACTTAGAAATTAAAGTATTTGCAAAGTGTATTGTGATGGTTTACATACGTTTGGCCCAGGGAATAGCACTATTAGAAGACTCTCATCCTAACTGCCTAAAAGCAAATATTCTGCTAGTAGCCTTCAGATAATGTAGACCTCTCAGCACCAGCTGTACCATGCCTGCCTAGATGCTACCATGCTCATGCCTTGATGATCATGGATTGAACCTCTGAACTTGTAAGCCAAATCCAATTAAATGTCCTTTGTAAGACTTGCCTTGGTTATGGTGTCAGTTCACAGCAGTAAAACTCTAAGATATATATATATATATATATATATATACATATATATATATATATATTCATCATATTCAGTTCTTTGCTTTTTTTTATATGAGACCTAAGCACTTGAATATCTCCTCACTAAAGTGGCGTGGGAAAGTGGTGTGTGTCCTCTGTAGATACTAAGAAGTGATGACAGAATATTTCACAGTTACACAGTAGCTAGCTGTCTACTCTACTCAGTTTATAGCTCTAGTCTGTTTGCTGCTCTCAGAACCCTGCTTATCAACTTAATTTTCCCTTAATCAAATAGCTTTGTATCCTACTGGGACTGTATCAGTGCATAATTCACTGTTTCAATGCTAACTGCTTCCTAGCTCAAGTGAGTTGAGAAAAGACCTGTCAAAACGTGTATCCAAACATTTTTGGCCCTTCAACTCATGTAAAACTGTGGGTATGGTAATACATACTTGCAGTCCTAGTGCTGGGGAGACAGACACACGTGACTCTCTGAGGCTCACTCGCTAGAAAATTTAGCCTGAGTTCTAGACCAATAAAATATGTCTCAAATTCCAGAGTAATGACACTGAAGATTGAGTTATAAACTCAAAGTGGCTGGGTCTTATTTCCAGAATCTGTTAAGATGTCTTTGCTTGGGGAAAGGTCTTTTTGGATATGATTAAATTTTGAATCTTGAGGTAACATCTAGAATTTAAAGCATGTCTTATCTCTGCTAATCAGTGTTCTCATAAGAAAAGAGTAGAAGGACATCAAAGACCAACACAGAAGAGAGGTAGTTTTGTGAAGACAAAGGAAGATATCTTAATTTCTAATTCTACCTTCTAAACAATTAGGATAAACTTAAATGGTTTCAAGCTTAGAAAAATGTTATAATTTTTTAGACAAGATCTGGGAAAGCAATATATTTGTAAGTAATTATTTTATGATAACTTTTAACATTTTATCTCATAGTTAAAATTCTTAAACAAAAACAAAATGAAAGGCAGACAGTCATGAAAATTTATATATGCCCTATACTCCTTACAAGGTATACTCCTTACAAGGTATAAATTTTCTTTGCTTTATATTCCCTTAAATAATTACATTCATTTTTTTCTTTGATTTTTGTTAAGAAAAATCTCCCTGAAGCTCTCTCATGTGATTTCCCCAGAGCCTGGACCAGTGACTGATGCACAGTCACAGGAAAGGTAGAGATCCACTCAGGCAAGACCTCCCTGTCAACAAGCTTTGTCAGTATTACAGTCCTGTGGGAAAAACAGTGGCAAGGTGACAAACTATAAAGCTTCTTTTGGAAAATGAACCTGCTGATATTTGATGGGGTCAACAGCAAGGATGACCTGCTACTGAGCTGGTGTGCTATTCTTAATTAGGGAGCTGGTTACTAGAAGTGGAGGACATGCACCTGCAGGATGGGTCATTCAAAGATTAGGATGAGAAGAACTGAATGTTGCTCCAGAGGGTCTGGTGACACACCATTACTTGTTCATAGCCAATAATTGCTTTTACTTATAGTTTGACTTTATTAATATAAAGCAGAAATATAATGCTATGTGGTATTTGATGTCAACCTGAAAAGCTAAGAAAAAGAACCCTAGGAAGACTATCTTGAGTAACATACTTTCCCTTGAATAGAATTATCAGATTATATTCCAAATACTTGTTAGCAAAATTCTTTTCTATCTTTTCATGATCTATGGTTTTAGACTACAAAGTTTTCATGGAGACCTAACAAAACAGTTGACTTATGTTTGAGGATATTATGTTGTTTATTATTTTGTAGAAACTGGTTCTTAATGGCATTTCTGGAATCAAGACATAGGAATACTCATTGAATAGCCAAATTCAAAGTTTAAAGCATATTTCTGACATTGGTCAAAAACTAACATGGTGTGACTAGGATTGCTAGCACCAGAACTATTTCAGGAAGTACTCATAGGAGGAAATATGGACACAAAGTGTAGAGCAGAGACAGAAGGAAAGTCCATCCAGAGACTGCCCCACCTGGGGACCCATCCCATATACACAGCAAACCAAAACACTATTGTAGATGCCAAGAAGTGCTTGCAGATAGAAGCCTGATATGGCTGACTCCTGAGAGGTTCTGCCAGAGCCTGACAAATACAGAGGAGAAAGCTTGCAGCCAACCATTGGACTGAGTTCAGGGGCCTTGGATGGAGGAGTTGGAGAAGGGACTGAAGGAGCTTAGGGGGTTTGCAGCCCCATGGAGGGAGTTACACTGTCAATAGGCCAACCCCCCTGGAGCTCCTGTGGACTGGACTACCAACCAAAGAATACACATGTAGGGACCCATGGTGCTGGCCACATATGTGGCAGAAAATGGCCTTGTTGGACATCAGTGGGAGGAGAGCCCTGAGGGCCTGAGGGTGTTCATTGCCCCAGTGTAGGGGAATGCCAGGTGGGAGGATGGGAGTGGGTGGGTGTGGGAGCATCCTCATAGAGGCAGGACAAGAGGGGATAGGAAAGGAGGTTTCTGAAGGGGAGACCTGGAAAGGGGAAAACATTTGAAATGTAAAAAAAAAAAATCCAAGAAAAAAATATATCTCTAGAGAGTCTTGCTGTATAATTTCTTAAAGTTGTTGAACAGGCACAAGATGGACTGCAGAGATGGCTTGGCACATTTTCTGTTCCTCCAGAGGACACAAGTTTGTTTCCCTGCACCCATATCAGCTGATTCACAACCTGGTTTGTAAACACCAGCTCCAGGAGGATATGATGTCTCTAGCTTCTGTGAGCAGGAGTATTTGAATTCATAGACACATTCACATAATTATTAAAAATAATAACAGTCATTTAAAATACACAGGAATATAATTATGTACAGATTCTGACTATTCATATTATAGTCAGAGAAAAAATGAAACACGATAAAATATTGTACTATACAATGAATAGTTTTCAAATTTATATCTTGGTCACACAGATGTCCTTCTAACTTGGCTCTTTGGGTATAATTATACACCTGTTAAAAGTAGCACTGTAAAAGAAGGCATCATGAATAGTCTATCTATGGCTCCATTTCCCTAATACAATGCTAGTTTCTTAAAAATCAGATCTATAGAAACATATTGATTCACCCAGGAAATTATACTGGTAGGGAGAACAGGAAAGGAAAACTTGATGTTACAGTTAATTGCAGGGACTAAATTAGCTCATCTTTAAAAGGAAGTTAAATGACACATTTATATCTTTCATAAGCAAACAGATGAAACCCTTAAAAATACAATTATTGCTGTCAAGACAATTTATGTCATCTAAGTAGAACAAAGCATATATATCTACTATAAACAGCAAAAGAAATTGACTTTTCCAGAATACGTGGAGTATTTTAAAATTGCAAAAGTAACAATTTGCAGATATTCTTAGTAAATTAAAAAGAATAAAATTAAGCATTCCTTATTATTAACATTATTAAAATTAATAAGGTATACATATTTAAATAGTATATCCCTAAATAATGTGTGAGTTTAAAGGGTAATTAGAAGCTAAATAGAAAACTAAGTGGTAAGGGGAGGAAACAAAGAAATCAAGAAAAAAAATTAATATATCCACAAGTAATAAAAACAAGCTTTAACAAGTTAGATGAGACAAGACAAAGGTAAGCTAAGTACACAGTGAGGGGTAAATAAACAAGGATTCTAGTCACCACTAGAAAGCATGGACTTGACTGTATACTTATATGGATTTGCAAAACATAAAATGTTATCATTGTTAGCAAAACAAAAACTGAAAAATTGAATAAGAATATGTACATCTTCCAAAGGCCTACATTCACAGGATTTCAAAACAGAGTTTTATAAAATTTTAAAAGATTGTCAGCTAGTATTTTTGCAAAATATTCCAGAAAATAATGAATATATTTAAATCTTATAACAGTATTTGACTTTCAATCCAATATTAATTATGAAAAATATTTTAAAAACTATAACTGTAATTTACAATAGAATAACCCCCCAAAAGCACAAATATGAATAGGTACTTATTGTGGAAGAAAGTATAAAGATGAGAAAGTGTATAAATATAATTCTCAAAATTTTAGATTAAATGACAGTTTTACATGATTTCTTCAGGAAAATCATCATGGAGAAAAACCATTACTTCCTCTGAGAAAATGATTTCTGTATAGAAATTACAGAAAAGTTTCCTTTAGTTCAGATGTCATTAGCCAAAACCTATTCAATTTTAGGAACAAGCATCAGGGACCTTTTATTACTGGAAGGTTTACAAGAATGTTCTCCATAGAGCCTCTGTTATATATAGACTGGAGAAGAGAGCAGAAGGAGAAATTAAATTATCAATACCATTATGACTGTAATTAGTAGAGTACAGTCATTAACATGTTACAGAAAAGTAGTGAGAAACAACAATCATTTACCAATAGTATCACAAACTGTCAATTTAAAATTAGTTTTTTAAAAAAAAATTTAGTTTTCTACATTAGCAATTATTGGAAGTTGAACTACCATGATGAATTCAGAACAGCAGGAAAACATAATTTAGGTAGTAATTCCCTTGTGGAGGAAACATTAAAAGAGGCTGAAAGGGTACATATAAGTAACATTGTACAGACTTAGCAGATTGTATTCATTTGTTTAGGAATATATATATCAACAATGAAAAAAGCAGGCATGGATTTGAAAGAGCAAAGTATGGTATATGAGAGGGTTTGGAGAAAGAAGATGTGAGAAATGATGGTATATTATAACCTCAAAAAATTGAATACAAACTAGAGTTGGTTCTAGCAGCAAGTGTCTGAAAGTCCAGTGCTGGCAGAGGTAGGTACTAGTGTTGTGCCTTGCTAACCAGATAACTCAGGTTTAGTAAGAATTCCTGCCTAGAAAGAAGGAAACAGAGGACAAAGTATAACCCTGACATCTGGTCTCCATGTGTACATGGGTCTGTGTGAGCATACACAAGTACATGAACACAACACTTATATTCACAAGTCCAAGATTCCTAACTCTGTATGGAAACTACAGATATGGAAAGCGAAATACTGAAGTAAAAGTTCTATGCTAATTGAATAAAACTTGTGGCCCTTGAGATCATAGAAAAAAAAACACACACACACACACAACAACAACAAAATTTAATTATCACATTATTTGAAGTAAGAAGAAGATGCCGGTAACCTATTTTTGTTATTTTGGAAAGGAAAAATAAGACACAGTGAACTCAAAGCAGGGAATACATTGTAGCAATTAGGTGGAAAACCACATTGGTATGTCCTTAAAATAGTGTGAATAAAAATAAGAACAAAGGTCCTAATACAACAGTACTCGTGTGAATTAATAATACTGAAAATACATAAGGCATCATCAATATATGTTTATACAAATTCCACATATGGAAACAGTTCTTCTGACAGCATTAATACATATCATCATAAAGTATAAAAGGATGCTCTGATTATGATTTTTAAGAGAAATTCACCCCCAAAATGTCTCATTTCATTAGTTGTTTCGAAAAGAAGACTTTTCTCTAGCTTATCACTATAGGAGTCAGTGATTCAAAATTTGGGAGGACTACCGTTTCTTGCTGGCTTGAGGAGAGAGAAAACAACACATCTAAATTTGGAGCAGGATTCAGTTACTGTTATCCAGTTGGTTGGGACAGAAGGCTAAGCTCTGTAGCCTCACTCACTGCCACTCACCCATCCACTTTTTTCCCAGAAATTATGACTCTGAGACTTAATTATACATGACTAAATGCTTAGGCCATACAGTTTGGCTTGTTCCCTGACTAGCTAATAACTTGATTACCTGATTATTCTATTCTAGTTCCCACCATGTGGTTGTTTATTTCTTCTGAGTTTCATGTAACCATATCCTTGAAAGTTCAAGGTGAATCTACCGGTTTATTCTATTCTATGGGTGCCACCTGGCTGATTACCTCCTTCTCAGTTTCATACATCCCTCTCCTCCTGTATTTGGGACAACCCCCTGCCACTCCTACACTCCCACCCTGCCATCTGCAAGAACTCTAACTTCCTGTTTCTTTCCTTAGCTCACAGGCCATAGGACTGACTATTTTATTGACAGGTAATGGTTCCACACAGTATACAAAAATTCTTTCTATAGAACTCGACCCTGTAGTTGTGAGAGTCCTCCCACCTCCACCTCATGATATGGCTTAACAACATAGAAGATTCCTTCCAGAAGTATCAGATGCAAGCTCATTTGCAACTTAACTTCAGCCTTGTTAAATTCACAGATATATTTTGGCATGCTTTGACCTACACAGTGTGTTCATAAATGAATATCCTACCTCTGTCTATGATAATTGATTACTCAGAAGAAGAAAATTGCACCAAATATCTTGTCAATGTTTTAACTTTGTATTAAACTCAGTTTGGCAGTAGGGATGATATTAATCAGATCAGTTCACTTGTAGAATACAACTGGATTAACCTGCTGGCCCACCTCAGATTAGGCAAGCAAACCTAGTTCTAAGATGTTTAATATAAGTTGGAGGTTGATCCTTACAAAACTTTCTGAAAGGACAGAAAGAATTATAAGAGAATAGCAGACTCCTGGAAATCAAGTTAAAGTTCACTTTCACTGTATACACAATGCCTAAATCTGCTGGACCCAGACAGAAACACAGAAATGGGAAAATTGTTTTATTATGGCAGATATTTACAACATGGAAAAGCTGTGTTTGTGTGTGCTTGTTGGACTGGTTAAAGAACACCTATCTCAAATATTTCCCCTGAATTAATAAAATCAAATAAATTAACCCAAATACTTAGTTTTTCTAAATACTACATAAACAGAATATATGTCATTTCTTTAAATTATTTGAACATTATAATTGTAGGATAAGAATACAAACAATCTGCAAGCCATCCAATACATTTCCCTGAGTCCCAAAGCCTATAGTACTTTTCAAATGACTCATTTCTTGTCAATCAAATGTATTTTGTAGTTGCTCCTGAATAAAACAAGAACTGTTCAAAGGCCAAATTAATTTTTTTACTGTTGTTTTGAATGATGTTATTAACGATAGTAAGTTCAAATAGAAAATCTATTAAAACAAATGCAAGGCACCATTATATTTTAATGAATGAAATATGCTAAATAGGCATTTATAGTCAGGTAGAAAGTACTATTCAAGAAAAATTTCTCGTATATTTCAGTTTTAGACTATGGATGGATATGCACTCCTTTCACAAAGGCAAAAACCTATTTATTCTCTTGGATATAGCATTTCATATGTTATCTGTGCTTGCTATTGCACAATTAGGCTGATGTGACTGATAGACAAAAATTGGGATCATTTTAAGAGCAAAACCACTCAAAAAATTCTGAAATGGTAATTAAAGGTATTGGGTCTGAATCCATGAAATGTAAAACTGCTTCAGCAAGGATGAAAATAACATTTAAATAGAATTGTATTCCTGTATTTTCTTTTACATTATCTGATTTGCCAAGCAAAATGACTCTGGAAATTAAAAGCTACCATTGTTATCCAAACTAATGTCGAAATTGTACAGCTGGCAAGAGTTGTTTTCCTGATTTCTTACATATAGCCTCTGAAGCAGAAATGAGATGAACAATGTAGCCCCGTTACTTTTTATGTCCTATGAGCACTGTCTCCTCACTTTTTATGCAATATTATTTGCATTTACAGAGGAGATATTTAAATCAGGCTATATATTTTTCAATAGATATTCTGCATCAAGGAGAGCTAGTAAAAAGTGGCAATATCTTAAGTACCAGGTAATGGGGGTTCAAATTGAGACTAGGGAGGTAGATGTGGTTCAGTGGCAATACCACTTGGTTAGCATGAAAAAAAATCTCTGAGTTCAATACCCAGCAGTTCAACAAGTAGAGATAAAAATGAGAATATTACTGATAAAAATATCAGTTTTCTAACTTCACACAGTTTCCATCTCTGAAACTTCAAGCCATCTTATCTCCATTCATTTTATTTTATTGATTTTTTTCCCTTTATGGACAACACTCATTTTTATATCATTAAATGACTTCTTTGTCATCTGTTCATAAAATTAAGGAAAATGTATTAGCTGCTCTTATGTAAATTGCTCTTGTTTAGTTTTCATCCAGGATAAATTTGTTTTGAATATCTATTATGACAATTATGTACAGCCACATTCTCAACCCTAATGCATTTTTAATAACTTCCTTCAGTAGCTAGTGATTTGAAATTCAAATTTCTTTCTACTAAGTTTAAAAAGTATATACCATTTTAAAATTGTTTGATATAAAATTGATTTATGCGGTAAGATCTCTTGTACAGTAAACATGTCAAGCGTGTAAATGAGACCATTAATACTTGTAACCATATTTCAGACAGGGCATAGAACACAGTTAAAGTTGATAAAAAAAAAATCTTTGAATCCTTAGTTTCTTTTTAGTAACCTTTAAGCTAGGTTAGAACTATTTTGCTTATTTGATTCATTATTTTACTATCTGGCTATTAAGCATGACTGTGGCTTTAGAGGACATCAACATAGCTTCTTTTTTAGTTTGAAGAACTTATAAATTACTAAACAGAACATATGTAAAAATTACAAACCATTTTAAGCTTTTACAAACTTCTCATCACTTACATTACAAAATGTCAAATTCTGTGCAAAGTCTTTATTCCCCTTCTTAATTCTTGGTCATCTTTTCGTGTGCCAGGTATTCTTTGAGCACTAAACTAATGACTCTCTTCCTAGTCTAATGACAATGTAATTATTACTCATATCTATACACTTTCCTCTATATAATGCATTTTCTCCAACATTTTGCTCTGTGAAAACTCTGATATTTAAGGAAGTGCCCACATATGCATTTTCTCCTTATTAACTTGTAACTATCAGGTAGAAGTGGAATTAACTCTTGCCATCTGTGAATCACCATTTATTATAGTTAACTATTTATAACCCTTTTCCTTCCTAGGTTGCAAAATGTTAAGCAATAATTAGTTACTATGCCTTACCCTGTAAGATCTACTCCACAATGTGTGTGTGCATGTGTATCTGCATACACATGTGTGTGTGTGTGTGTGTGTGTGTGTGTGTGTGTGTGTGTGTTGCTCATCTAAGTAGTCCACATGTACCTGGTGGCCAGAAGTCAACTTTCTTTAGTGTTATTCTTTAAGAATTCTTCCATCTTCTTTGGGAGACAATCTACATTGAAGCAAGATAGTCTAGGCAGGCTAGATGATAAGATCTTAAGATCTTCCTATCTTCACCTCTACATCACAGGAATTACAAGGTAGAAAAGCCACATTAACCTTTTACTCGTGTTTAGGGAAAAGTAAACCTTTCACTGAATTTTGTTCCCAGGCCTTTCAAATATTTCTAAATATTTTGTGCTTTGTGTATAGTATCTCATTTATACATCACAGGAGGGCTGGAGGTTGTTAACTACTGTTGTTCTGTTTGCATGGGTAAAGCCATCTATTTGTATCATCTTATGACATATTGCCTATTTTCACACTAGACATAGTAGTCTCACAGGAATTTATATTGTATTTACAGTATGTGTTGGCTTCTATAACATAATGCCTATTACACATAAATTGGGGTTAATCATGGTTTTATGATTAGGTGGGTCCCTGGGTAGGTTTTTCATCACAAAGTAGCAATTTCTCTGAGACAAAAACACACTGCAATTTACTCATATTACTCTATGTTACTATGTGTGAAAGCACATAGCACAGTGAGATTTTTAGTGAAATGTGCACAATTCAGTTACTTAAGGGTAACATGATTTTGAGCACTTGGACAACTTATCATACTTGAGTAATAAAAATATCATTGTAGATTGATAATAAAGGGATAATAAGGAAGTGAAAGCTAAGTGATATCCAAAAAGGAGAAAAAGGCAGGCAAAATTACCATTGAGTTAGTTAATACTAAATCAAGAATAAAAGGATGGAAATGATGTAAGAATGTGGTTGTGAGAACACCAGGTTCCTGAGCAGGAGCATGAGGCTATACAATTCAAATTTACCCAAACTGTGCAATTGGACGGAAGGCTTAGCTTCATGAAAATGAAACTTAACATAGCACTGAGGAGCCATGATCTAATTATTCTTCTGATCAACACCAGCCAAAACTTTCCATTTCAGCTTCCAGTCAAAGGAAAAAGTGTGGTTAAATTTGTGATGAGTGTCTTAAATTACTAAGATAGTAGGTCAGCCCTGCCTGTGCTATAAAGTGTGGTAGTAATAAAACCTTTACTTTTCATAGCACTGCCATGAGAAAATTTTATTTGCCTCATCACATATACTAAGTCTTTAGTAATGGATTTTTGAAAGCCTGTAGGTACAGTAAGTAAAGTTCATCTATTTAAGAAGAAACAATTTCCAGGATGAGGAGTTGGCTCCATCAGTAAAGTGTTTGCCACACAAGCATGCATGTCTGAGTTTGCTTTGTTGTTGTGATAAAGCATTGACCAAAAAACAACTTAGGAAAGGAAATGGTTTGTTTGGCTTATATATTTCATGGAAGAAAGTTAGGGCAGGAATTCAAGATAGGAACCCAGAGGATGAAACTGAAACAAAGACCAAGGATTGTTGGGGAATGTTTTCTTGTACTGTGTATTCGGTTGCTGATTTCTGTTCCCCAGAAACCTGGTTGCAGTACAGACTTGGTATTGTCATTATTATGAAACACTTCCTGACTCAGCATTTTGTAAAACATTATTCTCCATCATCATCTGATTGGTCAATAAAGAGTTGACTAGCTTATAACCTGGCAAGAGAGGATAAGGTGGGACTTCTGTGCCCAGAGAAAGAGTGGGTATCAGGTGGGCCAGAAAAGTGACCATCAGGACACAGATGAAGGAGGCCAGGTTGAGACTAAGTCGGCAATTAGCAGGACTCATGGGTGGGAAGAGACTAGGAAGTACTCTAGGCCAGCATAATTGGGTGAAAATAGCTCAGTATCTGCCCAGTTATGGTAAAAGAAAATTATTAATAATGGGAGGGTATGACCTTGTTCCTGTGGAATCTTGATGCCCCAACATAGGGGGATGCTAGAGCAGTGGGAGTGGGTAAGTAGGTAGAGGAGTACCCTCATAGAGGCAAAGGGGGGGGCAGACGGTATATATATGTATACACACACACACACACACACACACACACACACACACATATATATATATATGTGCATTATTATTCAGAAACAAGGGAAGGCAGACTAAAAGTCTATGCTTTTACAAAGAGGGAATGTTGATTACTGGCTTGCTCCCCCTTGCTTGCTAAGCTTTCTTTCTTAAAAATCCCAGGCCTATATGAGAGGGGACAGGCACAGCACAGTGGGATAGACTATCCTATATTAATTAGCATTTTTTTAAAAAAAAATCTGACAAACTTAGTCACAGGTGTGTCTTCTAGGAGAAATTTTCTTAGCTGAGGCTTCTTTTGCCCAGGTGTATTGAGCTGGCAATCAGTACTAGCCAGCATAACTATTCTTTTAGACATAAGCTTCTTATTTCTCATTCTCTTGGTTGTAGTGGAATAACATTGATGTTATTTTCCAATTTTAATGTTTTTAAAGGAATTCTTTCTTGCATTATCTTTCTAATCTTCCAAAAGTTGCAGTACTATTTTGCTGCTTCTCCCTCCTCACTTTTTATTTATTTATTTATTTATTTATTTATTTATTTATTTATAGTTCCTTCATTTTATTTGTATGGGTGTTTTGTTTGGATGTATGTTATGTACACTGTGTCTATGTGTCGGCAGTGCCAACTGAGACAGAGGAGAATGTCTGATCCCATGGAACTGGAGTTATAGACAGTTGTGAGCCATCACAGGGGTGCTGGGAACTGAACCACAACCTTTGAAAAAGCTGTGAGTGCTCTGATACACTGAGCCATATCTCCAGACTCTTTGATTCTCTCTTTCAAGAGGACTTTCTTGAATGTTATTCCTACACTATTATCAATGTCAATGATAATCAATGAGGACCTTTAAAATGATATTTACACTATTATTTATCTAATCAACTACTAGAAATTATATGAGAGTGTTTTGTAAACATATCTTGCAACATGCAAAGGAGAAGCTTGTGATTTCAAAAATACCAGATTTAATAGGCTGTATTATAGCATGTTACTCCATTACTACCCATGTTATTCATGTAAATCACCAATGACCATTTATTTTCACTAGATTCCCTACATCTGCTCTATAAGTGAATACTGCCAACTGTTATAAGTGATATTTTAATCTTAAATTTTCACAAGAAAGAAGAAGAAAATTAAATATATTGATGGTTAAATAGCTAGTCTAAGTTGAGACAAGGACTACATAAGAAAGGTATATTTTAGAATTCATAGTATATTCCTGTGGTAGCTTGAATGACAACGGCATAGACTCAGATATTTTAATGACTATTGAGTGAGAATTGAATGACATAGGCTCACATATTTTAAAGCTTGATCCACATCTATGAAATTGTTTGGGAAAGATTAGGAGGTATGGTCTTCTTGGAGACAGTATGTCACTGAGTTAGGATTTGGAAGTTTTAAAAAACCATGGCAATCTCAGTGTTCTCCCCCTCTCTCTCTCTCCCTCTCTCTCCCTCTCTCTCTTTCCCTCCTCTCCCCCCTCTCTCTCATGGTCGTTGTATCTACATGTAAGCACTCAAGCATTGCTTCACTGCCATGTGTACCGCATGCCTCATGACATGGTATGTAAATGTTCCTTTTATTTTTTCAGGTGAAGTGATGAGATGAAAATTGTATCTAAGCTGTGTGAGCATGAGCCCAGAGTGTTTCATTCTCTGTTCTAATTATCCTTAGGCCTGGGTCAGGAAGCATCTACCCTCCATACAATCTAATCTTACTAGTTGACTGACTTAGTCCAGCTTCTCTTGGCTTCTGATTAAATTGCTCTGACTGTCCTCATACTAACTTTGGCCACACGTTGTTCTAATCTCCTGGCTCCTTCTCATTTTCTGGCTCATTTTGTCTTTACCTGTGTCTACCTTGTTTTCCTTGTAACCTGTCTCTGTAAAACTGTCCTGTTAAAACTGCTATACACACACACCACCCCAATACACCACATACCACAGTTTTTTAAATCTCACCCTGCTCTTAAGTAGCTCCTCTTCCTCTGCTTTTCTCCTGTGAGTTGGGAATATCCTATAGCTGACTCATTCTGTCAAATCTTTCTCTAATTCATTATTTTGTCTGCCCCTCAATTAGATGTCACTTTCAAATATGGTTGCTTACTTGTACAAACTTACCTTACCTTCATTATTGGGATTAAATATGTGTGCTAAGAGTATGTCTGTATTCTGCTAGGTCATACTGTAATCCAGAGTGTGTCTGCATCCTGGTCTTATTATATCTTTGGATATGATTGCTCACCAGAGTAGCCATGTTGCTGGATTAAAATTCCTCTTCAATGATGGTTATGCACTCTAAACTTCTGAAATCGTAAATCACAATAAACTATCTTCTATGGGTTTTCTTGATCAGTGATTCTTCACAGCAAGTGAAAAGTAAATATGACAATCCCATTATGTAATGTGGTTAGAAATCTTTATCTTCCTCAATAATATAATTTCATGGTGGCCTTTTTACTATTAATTAATTCACATGTAAAGTAAACATATCAATGTTTTAAAATTTGTATAAAATTGGAACAATTATCATCATAAAATAAAAACATTTTCCATATCCCGAAACCCCACCAAAGAGTCCAGGTTCTTATATCCTTTGCAGCCCATCCTATACCCCAATCCTACTCTACCACTTCACAAAGCTGCATAACCAAATGTTTTGTTACTGTAAATTCATAAGAATACATTATAAGGAGCCTTGATTCTGACTTCTTTAATTCCACCTAGAAAGTCTGAGATTCATCTGATATTTTGAATGTAAGTAAGATAGTCTTTTGTGTTCCTTTGTAGTATTTCAGAGATATGCAAATTTCATATTTCCCCCTTTAGATTATTCACAACTGCTATTACAAATGAAATGAACATTCCTACAATGTAGAATTGTTTTTCACTTTTATTGCATAATCTTCTAAAAGTTAGATGGCTGGTTACCTACGTTAGTAAAACTATGAAATATTGGTTGTACAATTTCATAATTCACTTACTGTGAATCTTAGCTGCTCTACGGTTTCACAAATTTTAGTTATTTCCAGAGTTTTCCTTTTGACTATTTTAATGTTGTTTACAAGTTCATAATGTGTCCATTTTAAGACTGCATTGCCTATTTTCTTAAGTTGTGAGATTTACATAGCCTTGGGAGGTTTATTGTGCCCTGTTTGTTCTTTGTAAAATGTTTTTTTCCTAATTATTAATCTGCACTTTAAATAGAAAATGGTGATTTTAATGGAAAGTATTTTAAATTTTGATACATTTTAAATTGCATTTTTGAGAATACTTACTTGTTTTAAGATACTTTACTTGTAGAAATTTTGCTTATAAAACATCTTTTCTTTTGCTTAATTCTGTCAATTTTATACTTTTAGTGCTTAGCTTAGAAGAATGATTGGCTTTGAGTTTATACTTTTTGCAGTGTGAGAGAGTGTTAATTTTACTTAACATTCAGTTGTTTGTTGAAAAAATGTCCCCGTTGACTTGTCTTTATTGACTAAATTATTGATCACTTAGGTTTGGATTCGCTGCTCACCTTTTTTTACTAACTTCCATTGATCTATACTTACAGTCTTTTACATCACGTGGCCATGATTTCTGTAATTTTAGACTATTTTAACAACTTCAATAATTATAACTTTGCTCTTACTAAAGCCTGCTTTTGGTTAATTTATGTTATATACATTTTCATTTTAACTTATTCTGTCTCCACAAAAAAAAAACCTTTTTTTTTTTTTTAATTAGAATTATGTGGGCTAGGTATCAAGTTTAAGATAACAACCTAGTAACATGGAGGAGCAACATGCACTGCCATTTCATTATGTATGTACTTCCTTTCCTTTATTCTAAGTTAATTTCCATAATTTTAAGCATGAAGGTTTTTTATGTGGTTTTATGAATTCACTCATAATTAGTTGTTGGCACTATTATTAATCCAGTTCTTTTTAACAATGCAATTTGACAAGTGTCATCTGCCACTATGTGAAATAATGCAATTGATTTTTCATATTAAAATTCTCATGCCTATTGTTCACTGCATTCATTGGTTCTGGTTTTTCTAGTTTAACAAGCATTTACAACAAATAATTATGCTGTCTAAGAATAGAAAGCAGTTTTCCCTTTATTCTGGAAGAACTTATTAGAAGCTCTTTTCCAAATTGTGGAAGCTTGCTCTATTGCTGGTTTATTGAGAGCTATGCATAATCAATGCAGGTTAAATTTTGCAAATGCTTTTTTCTGTATTTCTTTAAATGGTCCTGTGCTATTTTTACCTTTTATTGCTACTTATTCCATCAAGTTCCAAACAAACAAAGAAACAAAAAA
>NW_022196895.1:85271132-85283333 GCF_008632895.1 Mastomys coucha
AAAAGAAAAAAGAAAAAAGAAAAACCCTGCTACTTCTGTAGTAAACTACATTTTATGGTGACATGTTTTTATATGATTTTAGTTTTACTTTTGTTAGTAGTTTGCTAAGAAATTTTAAGATGTACAGAAAATATTGGTAGTTTTCTTTAAAGGTATTTCTCTTGTTTGGCATTTGGGTACTACTGACAAAATTAAGAAGGAAAAGAGGCTATCAATTTTGAGGTGGGGTATGGAAAAGATTTTAATGGAAAGGTAGCTGAGAGGGGCTGTAAGTTGGAAAGGACGATGCTGAATATTGAAAGTGCTATATAATTCTATCTCAGTTAAAACACATTAAAATAAAAGTAAATAAGTAAAAAAAGCAAATTATTATAAAAGAAGATAGTTAATAAAATATAAAATGTAAGATTCTTCTTGGATGATTCAAAAATTATGCCAGTTCAGGTTCCTCATTCTAAAGCTCATGCTTTAAGCAAGATATATAAGCCTTAGCTATGAAGTAACCTCTGTTTGCCAGAGCTTAAC
The DNA here is from genome assembly GCF_008632895.1 of Mastomys coucha. NCBI lineage: Eukaryota > Metazoa > Chordata > Mammalia > Rodentia > Muridae > Mastomys > Mastomys coucha. The sequence continues at coordinate 85,271,658 of NW_022196895.1, forward strand.
CAGCTCACTAAAATCCATGGCCCTGTGCTAAGAATGTGTGTGCCTTTGAGGGCATCCACTGGCAGCTTTCTCTTTTGAAGTGGGGCTTTCTTACTCTATGATAGCCTAATATAACCAGAATCAGCTACTTTCTCTACACTTTCTAGTTTTCCTGTGATAGTGAGACTTCCAGTGCCAGAGCCACTACTATCAACCCTCTGACGGCCACTGCCCTTCGTGAAAAGGGGGACATTTTGTTTTGGCAATGCATTCATTTCTACTTTACAAACAAAGTGCCTTGGTTCAGAGATTAAAGTTGTACCTAATTTATTTTGTGTTTTGATGTAAAAGTTAGAGATTACTGATGTAGGTTGGCAATAGAAAGAGAAATTTGAACACAATAGTTCATATGACACACTCTCTTGTTTAAACCATTTCATACATTTCCATCACTTTTGGAATATATTTCAGTTCTTTTTTTTTTTTTCTTTTTGGTTTTTCAAGACATGATTTCTCTATATAGCCCTGGCTGTCTTGAAACTCACTGTATAGACCAGGCTGGCCTCGAACTCAGAAATCCACCTGTCTCTGCCTCCCAAGTGCTGGAATTAACGGCGTGCGCCACCACCGCCTGGCTTCAGTTCTTCCTTGTAAATCTCATTTGTCACACTTTTGTTTCAAAAGTCTTCTGATCTTGTGTCAGACGTTTTTTTTTGTTGTTTTTCCCTTAGCTTATGGAATGATTTTCTACTACATTTTGGGAATTCTTATGAGATGTTTTTTCTAAGGTTTTATCTTTGTCACTCCAAGCTATAGAATTTTATATTTTATTCTGATTCTCTATTACAATAAAATATTTTATTTCCATAACACTTTTATGGTCATTTAAGCTTAAGACCAATTGTAAACAGATGTAGTATTTCATAATATTTCTCCACCACTGCATTCCTTGGTACAGTGCAATATTTCTAGCACAGAGAACAATACCACACATATAACAAGGTCTAGAAAATCAGGCACATAATGAGTTTGAATTCTAGGTCAGACTGATGGGCAGGATAACTCAAAGACTGAAATTTTCTTAAAAATCAAACTTTTCAGTGTAGAAATGAAAAGATCAGTATCCAAGACAAATCAGAGTAAGCATGTACTTTATCCCTAAGCATTCCTGTAGAGAGCGCGTGATTGCTACTGTAGTGTAAAAATAAATTAAAGTTGGAAAAGTCAGCTTATATAAAATGAGGAGTTTCAGTTGTGATGATTCATGGCTATAATTTTAGCTCCTGAATATCTGAATTCAGAGGCTCATAAGATCACAAGTAGAGGGGACTGTATAGTAAAACTTGGTCTCAAAAACAAAGAATACCTACATGAGAAATTTTGGCAATTAATGATCTCTAAGAGAGATAGACTCAGTCTGTTCCAGGAACAACACTTTGATAATTTATCCTATCCACCAAAATTGCCTGTAATTATCAATATATATGGGCCACACTAAATAAACTCAGTATATGGCTAAATATATGTAACAATAATAAGTAAGAAACAAGAAATCATAAAATATAATAAACAAGTGAAACACAACATCAACAAGATAAGCAAGAAGAAAGGGGAACTGCTTTATATGCCTTAAAGAGATCACCTTGCAGTAAGTGGTAGAGACATCACTACCACAACATCCATCACTCAGGAGACATCTTTGTTAAGAAATTTACTTGAATTCCAAACTATGGGAAATGTGTAGTTCTCCAGGTCTCCCTGTGTATTGTATGCATATGAATTTTGTCTGTAGCAAGATTCAAGGTTTTGGGAGTACAATGGCTTTGTCGTATGCAACCTTACCTGGCAGGCACGAATAGAATTTCTGTCAAAGAGCAGACATCTAATATGTATTTGTATCCAAATTACCAGTCTACATAAGCAGTTGAAATCTTAGAGCAGATACATCTTTTTATATAAAATATGGCTAAGTTTAAGCGTAATATAATGTCTTATTAATTATTTTGATTGCTTTATTTGGGAGAAAAAATGTACTGGCTAGAGTTTCAGTTAGTGTATAGCACTGCTGACCAGGCAGGTTACACTATTCACTCTTCTATTGGTTTAATAGAACACCATGAATCTTATAGAAAAAGAGTTTATTTGGGCTTATAAATTGAGAGGGATTAGAGTCTGTGATGATAGAACAGAGACATGGTAGATAGAGTTTTAAAAAGTTAAAAAGTTTTATCTGGCAAAGCCTCTCAGAGGACAGCTATACCAAGCTTTGTCAGTAAGCACTTCTTGGCATCAGCAATAGTGTCTGGGTTTGGTATCAGCAGATGGGATAGATCCCTAGGTGGGACAGTATCTGGATGGCCTCTCCTTCAGTTTCTGCTCACTCTTTGTCCCTGAATTTCATTTTGACAGGAGGAATTCTGGATTAACATTTTTGAGGTGGGTAGGTAGCCCCATCCCTCAACTGGGGGCCATGCCTATCCACTGGATACAGATTCTATCTCTATTGCGTATTTCGTCTAAAGTCCTCCCCAAAATCTAAACACCTTTCAAATTCCTGACCCTCTGTTCTCCCCCATCTCCTCCCATATCTGAACTGGCCCTCTTTCCCCCACCTCTTTCCCTCCCAGATCCCTCTCTCCCTCTACTTCCCAGAGATTATTCTCATACACATACAGATGTACACAGCCAAACATTGGACTGAGCATGGGGACCACAATGGGGAAGTTAGGGCGAGGATTGTAGGAGCTGAAGGGTTTTGCCACCTCATAGGAAGAACAACAATATCAACCAACCAGACCCCCCAAAGCTTCCAGGGACTAAACCTCCAACCAAAGAGTAGGCAGTGGGTACCCATGGTTCTAGCTGGGTATGTAACAGAGGACTGCCTTATCTGGCATCACTGGTAGGGGAACCCCTTGGTTCTGTGCAGGCTTGATGACTCAAGAAATGGAAATGCTAGGCCACTGAAGCAGGAGTGGGTGGACAGGTAGGGGAGTACCCTCATAGAAAGGAGGAGGGGGTAGGGGCCTTGTGGAGGGGAAACTAGGAAGGGGGGATAGCATTTGAAATGTAAATAAATAAAATAACCAATAAAAAAAGAAAGTTACATCTTGAATTCTAAACAAAAAGCCGAGAAAGCTAACTGGAAATGGCGTAAGTCTTTAAATTCTCAAAGTCAGCTTACAATGACATGTCACTTGCAAATATGGTCATGCCCACAAGTGTGGTAGGATTTCTTTTCCTGTGAAGAAACACCATTACCTTAGCAACTCCTACAATGAGAAACATTTAATTGAGTCAAGCTTATAGTTCAGAGTTTTAGTCCATTGTCATCATGGTGGGTAACATAGTGACACTAAGGCAAACATAATACTAGAGAAAGATGTGAGTTTTTACTTCTAAAGCAGCAGGATAGGGAAAAGAGAGAGAGAGAGAGAGAGAGACAGAGAGACAGAGAGACAGAGAGACAGAGAGACAGAGAGACAGAGAGACAGAGAGAGAGACAGAGAGAGACAGAGAGAAGATTGGATTTATCTGGCATGAGTTTCTGAGACTTCAAAGCTCAAAATCACACCTACTCCAAAAGGGTCATGTGTCCTAATTCTTTCATTTCAAGTAAATTTATGCAGCATCTACTTGTCAGCATATTTGATGATCATTTTTTGTTAATTTGCTGAGTAAATGGCTAATGCTATCTATACTAATAGCGTCACTAACACTGCTAAAGCTTGTCTGATAAATGCTATTTCCTAAATACTGCCCATAGTTTAAATCAGAGTAGCAAATGCACAATTAACCTGAAAAGAGGGAAAGTGCCCACTCAGCACCTTAGAGAGGATCCAGTTGAGTTATGACTCATCTCATTTTGCAAAGTCACCATAAAAACGAGCCTTTCATTTTGCAGAAGTATAGCTGGGATTTACAGCAGATGATTAAGATAAGGAAGAAAAATAACTTTTGCATTTTATCAGAACAGGAGCATTTTATCTTAGCCATGAATTTTTCCCTCTGTAGATTTCATCCATCAAAGAAATGTCTCCACAAGTTGTCAAGTGCCCCGTTGTTCCCCAGAGACCTCTATGAGTGTGACTTACCTTATGAAAGTTTCTGAAATAAGCTGCCTTTTCATCTGGAAACTTTTCAAGCCTTCTGGGTCCCTTGCTAGAAGCCTTCTTAAAAACCAACCAGCATCGTCTGAATATCTGAAAGCAAATAAAGGAATCTGATTATTCATCATTTCCTATGAGATTACAGGCATTTGGGGTTTTATCTATTCAACTCTTCCATTAGGGATGAGCTTCTAAAATTCCCTTCATTCATAGAATGATTGCTTTAAAGAGAAGTGTGTGACTAATAGAAATTTCAGCACAATTTGAAAACATAATGCATCATGTGAAATTCAACATGTCAATCTGTTAGAATTAATCATTTTTAATGTAAGTAATCACTTTGGTGTCAGTACTGCACATATGATGGCAATTTTTCATTTCATTTCCCACTGCTGTGTTTAGTCCAGATAAGTGGAATAGATACATACTGATAGTTTTATAAATTCTAACAAAATAATATTTCTAATTGTCTTAGACAAATTGAAGATTTTCAACAAATAGTCATAACATAACTTAGAAAACAGCAAAAATATAGCTTCCTTTTGGGCTCATGTGATTCCCTTGTTTTACAGTAACTAGGATATATTAAATATTTATTATATAAAATACAATATATTTTAAAAGTTTATTTATACATTAATCCTAATAACCACTGCTGTAAACAGGCACTACTGTTTTCATATTATGATAAATTTAAGAGAGTGATCAGGGCTTGAATACATGTATTTATGAATCTTTTGTTTTAGCTTTTAAAATGATCATTAATTATGTAAGCTGCGTTTATTGGTTTTGGACATGCTCTTATTTATAGAAATAATCAATGCTGAGCTTTTAGGTTGGCATCTTGTTTTTGCTGTATAATATCACATGTTCTTCATAGATATATTGTAAAGCAAATAAGCAAAATGCATTTTTCTTTCTAGCAATTAACAGCTTTGGTAATTCAAAATGGCCAAAGGTTTTTAATTTATAAATTTAGCATATTTTATTCCTGGAAAAATTTTCTCTACCAGCATGAGGAGATTTCATCAAAGGCAATTTCGGAAATGTTAGTCACCGTGTTTCTATTCTGTGTCTTTATTCAAAGTACAAAGTTGTCACAATCCTTTTTCTGCTAGTAGAAGACAGAGAGTGTAATTCTTTCAAATTATTCCCATGAACATTGTTTTTTCCTCTCTGAAAGGCAGCATTTTCCATGTTAAAATGCACTCTCAGAGCTATAACAAAAGACTTTTCCCACTAAAAGCAAAATAAGTAAAATAACAATGTGAAGACGCTCCCAGTGCTCCTGCTGTCTTTCTTATATCTTCTGCTATAGCCTTGAAAAATACATCAAGAATGATGTTGAGCTCTGAGTACACAATAACATGTCTGTCCATCTCTGCAGTTAGATATATCATTCTTACCAAAGGGTTAATAGCCATACACCTGCAAATGAGGAACTGCTCAAGTTCTTTAGAACTACTGGTGTTTGACACATTGTATTTAGCACTTGACATGGTAGTTCTTTGTTATTTGTTGGACTTTCACCAACCAAAACTTCCAAATGAAATTCTGTTAATGATTACAATATGGAATCATCAAAGGTCTGTTTAGCTTTAATAATGAATTTTAGTCGTTTTTACCTCATCTGTTTCTCATCTCTGTCATTCTCCTGCTGAAAGTGTTCTTCCAACTTCTCTATTCTCAAGTCTTTTTATGTGAGACTCATTATGCTAACTAGTATCTTTCCTCAGCATAGGTGGGAGGTTATTTACTAGAACAAAGGCAAGTTACCAATGTGAAAAAATGGCACCCTCTCCTTCAGAAAACCATACACTGCCTCAGGAAGACATAGAACCTCATGAGTCCCTCCCTAAATCATACAAAATTATATGGAAAATGCTAACATAAGAATTGATAGATTGGGGGAAATTGTTGATTTTTTTTGTATTAATATCACAGCTCTTTTATCTACTCATCACACAACCTGGGCAAATTACTTAGTGCTCAGCTGATAAAGAAGGGAAAAGCATGGAATTGAGGGGGGATTTGAAAAGATGGGCCAGAGTTGAAGTATACAAAAAATTCTCAACAAGGTACTATCCTCTGTCACATTATCTTATTATTTGCTAAACATGACACAGCTGTACACAATGAAACTTTATTTTTATTTTCAGAGTCCCAATTCTAACATATATAAAATAATCATATACTGTCCATTTAGCTCACAATTTAAACATTTCAAGCATTACAACAGAAAATAATATTAATGATTTCCCAAAGATGGGCTTTGGGATTTAACAAAATGTACTTGAAATTCCACCTATCTTTTTGTTAATTATTCAAATTTTAGACCATCTATCAAGCCCTTTAGGCATATGTCCTTAAATTAGTCAAGAAAAAATAATGGTTTAAGTTTAAGGTTAATAGTAAAGAAAGAGAAACTAAGTAAATGAACTTACTATCACAGTGCATACAGAGGAGTCATTGACTAACACAGTACAGTCACATACAAAACAGACAAAATGCTTTTATCACACCTATGATTAACATTTCTGAAAAACTAGCATATCAAAAACTAGTTTTCACAAATAAAAATTTAAAGGGCTTCCATGATTCTGATATAAACAAATTAATATATATGACCAATCAATACTAAGTGTTCAAGTGTTCCCTTGAATACACATATAGCTTCTATTAATATTTCATGGTGGTTCAAATATTGTTGAACCATATAGCAGTGTATATACTGAGAACAAATAGAAATGAAAAATTTGTTCTCTTCTTAAAATTTCTCTCTCTACATGATAACATGGAATAATTTTGTACTAAAGAAATAATTTAGATTTCAATCAAACTATTGTATTAAAATTTGGAGCCTTTTGTTGTAATGTCTAAGAACATAGATAAGTTTCATAAGAGTATTTTATAATTAAATGTCTTATCTCAAATAATTCATTTAAGCTTATTTTTAACTTTAAGTTTCTCAACAATAGATTAATTTCCATCTACTATAGAACTTGACTGATTAGATTATAAGAGATGTCCTGCAAAAAACACTTAATGTGCACTTGAAAAGTTACCTTCTTCTTATCAGAAATTGGTGGAGTACTGAGTTCAGTCTCTACAAAGTTCATACACTGAATCCAATGTGATATTATTTGTGATATTTAATAGATGGGTTTGTGGAGGTACGTTTTGATGGCTAGGATTTTCATGAGGATAGTCATAAACATCATGCTTCCTCTCTCTCTGCTTATTAAAAAGGAGAGAGTACATAAGCACATAATGAGGAAACAGTCTACAAGTCAAAGAGAAAAATAGATTTTTGTGGTTTAAGCCAAATAATGTGTGATACTTTATTAGGATAGCTTAAGCTTATTAATGTAGATGCCATAGATAAATATAAAGATAAATAGGTGGCCATTCATTGAGATTTAAAGTGGATAATAAATTATTTAATGAAAAGAAATGAGTGTGTCAAGTTCCAATATATTTAAACCAGTTTTTTTAATGTTTTTTTAATTAATTTATTTTTTACACTCCATATTCCATTCCCTGCCCCTCCATCAATCCTCCAACTGCTCCACATCCCACACCTCCTCCCCACCCCTTGTCTCCACGTGGATGCCCCCACCCCCACCCCACCTGACTTCTAAACTTCCTGGGGCCTCCAGTCTCTTGAGGGTTTGGTGTATCATCTCTGAATAAACACAGACCCGGAAGTCCTCTACTGTATGGGTGTTGGGGGCCTAATATCAAAACCCTAAGGAGACTTTTGATTGGCTTTTTAAATGAATATATTCATAAATACCAAAATAATTTGTAAATATGTTAAGCAAAACAAATTTAATTCAAAATTTAACTCTATTTTTTTATCCTGTTCTATTTCAGGGACCAAGTGTACATTGTAAAATGCCAATCAGTGATAGTTTTTTAGACATTTGAGTTTTGTTGTTGTTTGGTTTTTTGTTATTAATAACCTTGAAAAATATGAAGTTTACTAGTCAATTGTTTTCTACAAAATTCTTTAATTTCTGTTTGTCTTATTTTTTGACATTTAAACATCTAAGAAAAATCTGACAGTGATGTCACTAAAATATATTTTACTGTGAAAATAATATGAATAAACCATGGCTATGGACTATTTATTTTTACTGTAATTTCTAATTGAAATTTAAAGTTGAAAAGAAATTTTTTGTTGTTGTTTTTTTTTTTTTTTGGTTTTTTGAGACAGGGTTTCTCTGTATAGCCCTGGATGTCCTGGAACTCACTGTATATATACCAGGCTGGCCTCAAACTCAGAAATCTGCCTGCTCTGCCTCCCAAGTGCTGATTAAAGGCATGCATCACCACTGCCTGGCATGAAAAGAAAATACTTAATAAATGTTGAATTATTTCTTCTTTAGTCATAATTTTTCTAAATGCTTTGAATTTAAATAAGAGAAGGTAATGACTAAGACCGTAGTATGGAGACATTTCACATGTCACCTGTGTTACTGATGTGAAGCAAAATTAAGCATGAGTCAGAAACTTAATGCCTCCTCCACAACAGGAGTAGGAAGCAATATCTTCCCTTTGATCTTTTCATCAAACCAGCTTTTATTAGGGTACCACAAAAGTATACTGTTGCAAGCCTAGAACTAGTGCTTTAAATGAATATGTTGGAGACGTTCCAGATATGAGCAAGAAAAATGACTGCTTGAAAATAGAAAATCATTGCTAGGAGGGAAAAAAACTTATGTAAGGAAAATGTTTTTAATTTGTTTTTAAATGAAAGTGTAAAATTTTTGACAAAATCACCTTAATGTCTTCAGTTTGCATCCCATGAGAGTTAACATCACTTAATGACCTTTGTGAATCCTATGTAGAAAGTGTGATGGTGACGGGGGGGGGGGACAGGTTGTTCTATTCTCTTTAGATAATTCTTGCATTTCAATGACATAGATAGTTGCAAATCTTTTGGTTTGGGCTAATTAATGACATAATTTGTTGCTTGGAGACAGCCTCCTTGTCAAGTGTCTGTCCCTTGCCTGTTAACATTGCTGCAGGCTCCACCTCGGTTTAGGGAATGCTACAACTTCTATCTTGGAATAAGAACTGAAATTTTCACCTTCTCTTTCAGAAACCCATTGTAAACAAGATGGTTGCCTTAGCAACCAGGCTAAAAGATGACCTCTACATCTCTTTATAGAAAGTGGCCTGTTGCTGCCAGAACTCTAGAAGCCCCATGGATCTCCAGCTGGCCCATTCCAGCTTGCCATAATCATATGCCCTTTTCCTCTGATGAAAATTTCAATTTTACCACATGACATTTTTTTTCTTTTAGCATTTTCACCTTTTCAAGGTGATTTTATACAAAGCCACCTATTTACAGTTAAGACTCACCAGGAAAATGTAGATAGTTGACTTATTGACTTTCCTTCATAGCTATAATTGTCTTATTTATCAAGGACTCATTCACAAGTCTTGCTACTGATTTCAACCTAATTGCTATTATGCATGCTTGAATACCAGAAACTCACTCATGTATTTATCCATCATCCATCCACCCATCCATCATCTATCCATCTACCTGAAAAGAGATGCCACTCAATAGAACCCTTTGCATCACAGCAAGGTGGCTTGAAATTTTTGTTTCACAGATTGAAATTCTAATAACTATAAATTAATCGAACTATTCTTCAGTCTAAGCTAAATAGTTTGTATCTTGCCTGAGAACTGGAAGTTTTCCAAATATCCCAAGAGTTACAAGATACCCAAAGAGTGAACAGGAAAATCAGAGTAAGAGAAATAATTTGCATTTGTGGGAGTGGCTTATGAAAAGATGTTGTTTTCTGTTCCTATGTGATGTCATTAGAAACTCTGAGTAATGATGGAATATGGTAAAACTTAAGTGATAACAAAGAAGCTATTGTACCTGTATTCCTAAGATGAACATTAAAGTAAACTGTAAAATCAGAGATAAAGACTCTAACATAATCAGAAGTTAGTGCAGAAGAATATATAAAAATTTCTGAATTTGAGCATTTATATGTGTAGCCTCCACATTTTAAATCAAAAAGTGACAAAAAAGCATTTTTTAAAAAATGAGTATTGGCTAAAATATCCCTACAGATTCTCTTTTTAAAATGTAAAGCATAGCAACTCTGTTTAAACAGCTGTTACAATGCTAGCTGAATACCAATTCTGCTCTTCTTAAAAATACTTACTTTTATATGTATAAATGCATGTCTGCATGATAGTATGCATATATGCATGAAGGTCTTCATGCTGGCTAGAAGGGTGTGTTCAAATCCCTGGAGCTGGAGTTACAGGCATATGAGCTACACAGTATTGTCAGTGGGAGCTAAATTCAAGCACCCTGAATCAGAAGATATATTCTTAACCACAGAACCAATTCTCAAGATTTCCCCCATTACCTGTCTTAAATACAGGTTATTCACGTTTTCATAATGATGTCACACAGTTTCAGTCATAGGAATCAGATGAATACATGACACAAATATTCAAGATTTTGTAAATGATACTAATTACTATGTCAATAACCTCACAGAAAAAAAAGAGCTCTAAAATATAAAAAGAAAGGATAAGAAAAGAAGGAATTTAGTTAGCTGAATATTTTTATGTTAGGAATGAATATTCTAAGAAATAAACATAAAGCAATTGATAAGGTCTTCATCAATCAGTAGACATCAGTCCAAAACATACATTTCTAGAATAAGTAAAGAACTCCAAGAATTTCAGAAGACTATAAATTCGAGAAAGGGTAGGATACTTTAATTGCCACTTATGAAAAAGGGAGTTTACATGTGCCTAATAAGTTTGTGAATGTACTAAATCCTTAAAACTTGAAGTAATCTGAAGTAGAAATACAAGGAGACAGCTCATTCCTAACAAAACAAAAGAAGAAAGAGTAGAGTTGGAGTGGGGGTCCAGGGTTTCTCTTTGCGATGGAGAGAGTCTGTATAGTGAATCTGGAAAATGATAGCTATGAGAAATCTTGTGATGTCTCCAGAAATCTGCACAGGCACTAGCAATTCTGCTCTGTGTTATGTACCCAAGGAAAAAATGTATGTACCCTTTACAACATTTGTGATAGCATTACTCAAAATGGTCTCGAATGTGAGCATTATGATTCATGTACACTCCTGAGCAGTTAACACCCTTGAAAGTATATGAGCTATTGCTACACAGTCAATTCTCAAAATCATCACTTTAATAAAATCCCAGTAAAAGAAGACATGTGAAGATCCATATATTCATATCAATCCTCCAGATTGCCTGGCCACACTGTGCTGTGCAAGCTCTATTTAGAAACAGAGTACCAAGAGCAGGCCAGTGACTTCCATCATCACCACCACAGTTACTGACTCATTAGGAGGTATAGGCATGAGAGGAAGGTATGTTGGAAATCCTTCTTCTTTACTAGAAATGCTCTGGCTACCTGATGCCATGTACACTAATATTTACTTTTAGGTATGTGTATAGAATTTATGCCATTTTACCAGGTTGTCTTAATTTGCTTGGAGGGTAATATCACTTACTCTTCCTCTCTCCCTCCTTCCCTCCCTCCCTCCCTCCCTCCCTCCCACCTCGTGTGTGT
>NW_022196895.1:85283579-85301453 GCF_008632895.1 Mastomys coucha
AGAGAGAGAGAGAGCAAGAGAGAGAGAGCAAGAGAGAGAGAGCAAGAGAGAGAGAGCAAGAGAGAGAGCAAGAGAGAGAGAGCAAGAGAGAGAGCAAGAGAGGGAGAGCAAGAGAGAGAGAGAAAGAGAGAGAGAGAAAGAGAGAGAGATGGAGAGAGAGAGAGAGAGAGAGAGAGAGAGAGAGAGAGAGAGAGAGAGTATAATGGGTCCATGCATACAAGAAAGCCAGAACAGGACACTGGCTATCTTCCTCTGTCACTCTCCCCATTATTACTTTGAGACAAATGTTCCACTGAAAGCAAGCCCTGCCACTTCCCTATCCTAAGTGGCTAGTGAGCACTTGAAATTCATGTTTCTGCCCACAATGCTGGAGTAACCAGACTCAGCATTGCCTGATTTTTTCCATGTCCTGGGGTTTCAAACTCAGGTCATCATCTTGCTGAGCAAGCATTCTTACCCAATGAGCTACTTTCCAAGTCCCTTATGATGTTTTTTATAGTTATAAAATACCATGTGTTCAAGTTTAAAGAAATATCAGTTTACACATTTTACTTTTCTTTCTTTTGTGGTTCCTATTTCTAAGAAGAAAATAAAGTAACAGATAGACACAGGAAATAAGCCTCCTAGTATTTTCAGTGGAACAGATGGCAGCCATTGATAAGTGTACTAAAATGTGTTTGGCTCAACCATTAATTAGGCTGAACACTGTAAGGAAACAGACAGACACCACGAAGCTTCTGGCTAATACTCAGGCATACCAGAAGTACTTATGTCTAATACTACCAAGTTTATAAAAAAAATCCTTGCAGCTTTAATTTATCTATTAAAAATCAGTTAACAAAAACTAGTTTTTCGTTGGTGCCTCTGAAGGGGGAAAGGTCAGTACTCTAACTAAGGAGGGGTTTAGATAAACACCTGCTTGCTAGTGATTAAACCCTGTCCAGGACTTCACATAGAATCACATATTCTATGAACTTGCCATCAAAGAAGGGGAACTAGAATCAACCTGTTTGTCTTGCGCTTCGCTGACCAGCAGCAATGACGACAGAACACCGAAGCTCTTTCTCGTGCGCGGTTTACTCAGGAATTTTTTTGTGTTACAGCTCTTTCAGGTTTCTTGGTGTTATAGTTTTTTCAGGTTTCTTGTTTTTGTGGAATGGCCCCGGCTGTTCAGCGAATGCTGCTTATATACCTGAGCCCGAGCTCTCGTGGCCCTCCTGGATTGGCCTCTTGGCAATCGCCTCATTAGCATACACCCGCTTGGGAGGGATTTGGCACATGCGCAGTGCAACAGTCTATCACCACGTTGCATCGGAAACCGGCGCCATATTGGACGCCACCGTCCAAGCGACTGCCTACACCTGTTCAACTCCAGCACTTTTTCAAAGAACATTGACTCCAGTAATGTTATCAAAGCTCTCATGCTCTACTGTATTTTTCTGGCATCAAGCTTTGTTATATGGGTCCATATCTGGCCCTATTTGTAAATGGATTGTCTATACTATTAACTGAGACATACCTGACACGTGATTATTTTTACAAGTGAATCATGAACATACAAAAAGGAAAACATAATTTACATTTCATTCTTCCTGGGTGATATAGCAGTCATTTTTAGTTTTTAAGCAGGTATCTGAGATTGAGGACAATATGTATTCATGAGTGTTCATTTGTGTAGTACTTGCCTCTGCAAACACATGTGGAGATAAGATATTTACTTCTGGACCTCCTCTACAGCCCTTCACCAGAGATTTGAGAGAGTATCTCTCACTAGCCCTGGAGCTAAGCTGGGTAACCAGTGACTCCTCAGACCAACCTGTCTTTCCTCCAGCACTGGGGTTTCAGGTAGGCTACTTCATCTGTCTTTTACAGGAGGGCTGAGGACCTGAACTCATGTCCTCATGCTTACACAACAAGCACTTTCTTACTGAGCCACTTCTCCAGCTCTACTAATGCTCATTGAGAGTGTACTGTGATTGAATTCATGACATTTGACTTTGTTTTTCAGTTAATGTTTCATTATCTTTCCTGATGAATTTTGAGAGAAAATCCAGTTCCTCTTTTCCTGCTTGCAGCAATAGTAGCTTTAAAAATACACTGAAATAAGTTAACCCCTTAACTGTAGAATATGTCTTAGTGACAGCTCATTTTCTTAAATAGCCAGTCCATTTCCTTGTCCTCTGCTGGATTCACAGAGTAGCTGTAGTAGTATAGAAGCAGCTGGAAGCCTCAAGACATGAGTTTTTCAGTCAGGTGATTCAAAAATGACAATGATGGGGTTCAGGTACTAGCTGCTCAAGAGAGAGTAGAGAGATGATCTGTGGGAAAAGATTTATTTTTTTTTAAAAATGTACCATTTGTACAATATTCAGTAAAATGTTTTATTAATTAAAAATTTGTTGTGGATAAACAATTACTTATGCTGATATTTTGAAATAATTTAAATATTAAACTTCCTCAATTTGTTAAAATAATGCATTATAACAAGACGCAAATTTGAAAATATTAAAAAACATTATTGGAGACAGACTTTTTCTATGCATATGGCCTTCGGTGGAGATATATATATATATATATATATATATATATATATATATATATATATATATATATTTGCAATTTATTCAGTCCACAAACTTCTCTCAAATATCTAATGCTCTCCAGGAACTTCTCCAGTAGAATGATGTGAATTAGCAAGCCAGGAAATGTAAGAATACCAATGACTCCTAACTGCATGTAGGCCCTCATCAGGTAATGGAACAGGAAGCATACAAATTATGAATGAACTGCTAAATGGTAGAGACTGATGAGTAGGAAGAAAGTTAACAGAGAGGGAAAAATGAACTCCAGGGGGTAAAGGAGGTCTCACTATAATGTCATTGGGTCTCACTATGATATCGTCCTGGGAGAATAATGGAAGACTCACTGTGATGTCATCCAGGCTTATCTGGAACTCACTGTGTAGACCAGGTTGATTCTGAATATCATCTAAATTGCAGAGATTTATCTGCCTTTGGATTCTTACAGCTAGGATTAGGCTTATGTACTACCATAAATGGCAATGATAATTTTCTCATGTAAAATAATCTGGAATTCATGCTTGGTTCCTATATATATATACAAATACACACACACATGCACACATATATGCATGTATGTATATATATATATGTGTGCGTGTATATATGTATATACACACACACATATATATACATACACATGTACACACACACACTCATACATATATATGTATATATATATATTTGTATATTTCCAATGGCAAAACATAATTTTTATATTAAATATTTACATGAGATGTCTATGAATTATAATTTGAGTATAAATTTTTCTTGAGTACAAATTTTGAGTATGATTCCCTTTAAAGGAAAAGGCAAGTACATGCATTTACATAGTGTACTGGCTGGTTTTGTGTGCCAACTTGACACAGACTGGAGTTATCATAGAGAAGGGAGTTTCAGTTGGGGAAGTGCCTCCATGAGATCCAGCTGTGGGGCATTT
Organism: Mastomys coucha; assembly: GCF_008632895.1. Lineage (NCBI taxonomy): Eukaryota > Metazoa > Chordata > Mammalia > Rodentia > Muridae > Mastomys > Mastomys coucha. The sequence goes on from NW_022196895.1 coordinate 85,287,099, forward strand.
TCTCAGTTAGTGATCAAGGGGGTAGGGCCCCTTGTGGGTGGTGCGATCCCTGGGCTGGAAGTCTTGGGTTCTATAAGAGAGCAGGCTGAGCAAGCCAGGGGAAGCAAGCCAGTAAGAAACATCTCTCCATGGCCTCTGCATCAGCTCCTGCTTCCTGACCTGCTTGAGTTCCAGTCCTGACTTCCTTTGGTGATAAACAGCAATGTGGAAGTAAGATAAATCAACCCTTTCCTCCCCAACTTGCTTCTTGGTCATGATGTTTGTGCAGGAATAGAAATTCTGACTAAGACACATATTAAATTAATTTCTTCAATATATTCTATTAAATATTTGAGACATGAATTTACATATTTACATTTATATTTCCAAGCATCTAAAATCCATTTTTAGAGTATGATGATAAAATTTTCAAAATGTTTTAAGCCTCTACAAATACATAAAAATTCCTAAGTAGCTTTCTGCTTAATGTATTCATGAGACAATGACTTTTTCAAATGCAGAAAATGTTTTCATTTAATCCTGTGCATCAATTTCTCAATGCCTTCCAGGAAAGTGGTTTTTTTAATTATTTTATTTTTTGAAAGAGGATAAGAGCCAGAGGATGAGGAAAGTGGTTTTTATAATATCCTCCTAATATATTTAACAACCATTCAAAATATTTTCAAGAAAACCAGTTTAAAAAAATACTTTTCTTTCATCAGGATGAGACTTGAATAAATAAACTAGTACTTTATTAAGAATGGGGCATTTTGTACTTTTTAAAATATTTTTCCCATGGAGACATCAACAAGATATTTTAGGAATTATTGTTTAAAGTAGGATAAAAACATTCTCAATAAATTTAGTAAATTCAGTGTAAACACATCATTGTCTGTAATGAATTAAATTTTTATTTAACAGCTTCATGGGTTTCCTCAGAGGAAAAACTGTGGGATTATCTTTTGTATAATTTTATTGTTTTCCTAAGTATGTTTTTTATTTCTCATGTCTGAAAGAGAGTATTATCATTTTCTCTCCTGTTTATGAGGCATTAATTCATGCAGGCATACTGATCAAAATATTTATTGCTTAAAAGACATCTCTATTCAAAATGGAGTGCCTTATTGATTATTGAGATATTCACATTGATACTATTTGAATCTTAAGTTCACTCTTGTCACTTATGTATCAAAGGCTTTGCCCTAAATGCCTCAGAGTAGATTGGAAAGAAGTGACTGCATCATTAAGACGTGGACCTCAGTAATGGAAAATACTCCATGCTAGAAGTCAGTCACTGGAGGTATGTCTCTCAAGGATTTATATGGTTCTCAGGACTTTCTGGACTTTCTGTATTTTCCCGTTGTCATGAGTTGCACAATCTTGTTCCATTACAGTTCATTTCAAAAGTTTTGCCATAACACAGGAACAGAAAGAAATGAAACACATGACCCTGTACTGGAACCTCTAAGTATATAACCCAAAATAGTCTGCTTTTTTGCTAATCCGTTTCAGGTTGTAAGTAAAAGAAAGTCAACTAACACACATAATAATTTCCTTCAAAGTTTGTAATTCAAGTAAAATTTGTTTCCTATTTTATGATTTGATTAAATTAGAAGAGTTGTAAACATATGTTTTGGCATATAACTAAGTTTAATATAACTACTGAAAAATACTGCCACAATACAGCATGTATATATATATATATATATATATATATATATATATACATATATGTTTGCAAGTATGTGAAGTTATTTTATGTAACTTGACAACACTATATAATTTTATTCATATTTTTAGAAACACTATCAAATTGTAGTAGGCAATAGACTAATACATTACCTGATGCTACTGTGTGTTGAATAAGAAAGAAAAATTTCCTGTGTATGAGTAGAATAATAAATTCACTTCAGTAAAACATTTTTTGATACATGTAAGAAATCACAAAGCATTTATAACATGCATTGAGGAAAATGAAGTATATATTATCTCTCAAAGTAACTAAAGCATATAATTATTTTTTTCTAAAAAGCCTACAAAATTTTAGTATAATTATTTACCAATATGCTCAAAACACATAATAATAACATGTAATCTCCACAGTAAATTAAATATTTACTACATATTATTAGTACATGGAAAAACTGGATCTAATTCTGGTGATCATTCTGTTCTGGGATATTCCTGGGTATAGACAGTAGCATTTATTTCTTAGAGTGAAGATCTAAAAAGTAAGTATGAAAAATTTATTCAAATAAGGTCATACTTTGTTTAGTAAACTTTACAAACCATAAAAATCTTAGCTTGTAATACTTGGACACTAATGTGGAACACTTGTCTACTGGAGGCATCTGTTTCTCTGAAATATTCTCAGAGAAGAATATTGAGCAAATCCCCACTCATTAAAACAACAACAACAAAACAACAAAAAACCTCAACAAAGATCATAGGATAAATTAAATATTAATGCCCTCAGAGAATTGACAACCATCAGTACAGATATAAGGTCTATCTGTAAGTTAAGCCACTTATATTTCAAAATATAAACACACAAATACCAGGTCAAGAACACCTGAGACTCAAGTTATTTTCTTTAATAATTTTTCAGTTATTTTCCTTTAATAATTTAAGAATATTTTTAACATAAAGAAAATTGCTTTTGGCTTGCTTCTCATGGCTTTCTCAGTTTACCTTCTCATAAAATCTAGGACCATCCATAATGTCTGGACCCTTCCACATTAATTATCAATTGTGAATATTTTCCAAAGACTTGCTTATAGACAATCTTGTGGAAGCAATCTTTCAACTAAGGTTCATTCTAACCAGATAATTCTGGCTTGTATCAAGTTGATAAAAAATTAAAATAAATAAATAAAATAAAATAAACAAATAACTAACCAGCAAAAAAAAAAAGAATATTTTTGATGACCATTGTGCTTTTGGTTTATTTGAGAAAATAATACAACCAGAGAATTGGAGTGAGAAGAGTCCAACAGTTTTTCTCTGCATACATCTACATATTTACATGCATTAGTTTTGCTTTTCAAATTCAATTTCTAAACTTATATAGAAAGATCAAAATAAGTATGATTGTCTTTAACTCCACTTTTGTTTCTGATAGGCTATTGTCTATACTTATGGTGAAAAAGATGATGGAATTTCTAAAGGACTAAAATGATTTCAAAATGCTATCTGGTGGTAATTTTTGAGGCATCTTAAAATTAAAAAAAAAAAAATCTCCTGACTAAATGGAATTCTTTTGTATTTTATTTTCTTTAACCAGGTCATCAATAAATACTGTGAAAGAATATTCACATAGTTTACAGTCACAGTCAGAAATGAAATGTTTTCCTCCAGGTGCAAGTTTTGGGTCAGAACTGAAAGTTGTCATCATCATCTTGTGGATGTAGAGCTCCTGCTGGGCAGCTCCTCAAGCAAAAGCAAATTTTAGAAAAGTCACAGCACTATGGGCAAACTTCAAATACACCCTTCAGCATCTGCTTTAAAATGGATAGGCATTGATGGGATGATGGAAAAAGCTTCTTCCCCTTGCTTCAACCTGTCTTCCTTTATACTGTTCTAGGTTTCGGTTTACTATGCTGATATCATGTGAACTTAGACTTTTCAAAATCAGGTGTAGAGACAGAACCCAGAGCTTAGGACTCCCATTAATCAGCAGGCTCACTTTTAGCTTATGGACATTAGTAGAAGTCTTGCTTCCATTATGATGCAGGTCTGGAAGAATCAAATCCTATGTTTAAAGTGATCCTCAAAAAGACAATAATTTTTATAGATATTCCTGGTATATAAAACTTCTGAAATTCTTTTCTTTCATCTTTGCAGACATTTATTTTCTGTAGTTCTCCTCTACTGACATTTTAATGTTAAAACACTTCCTTTTCTTTTGTTTCTTAGTTCAAATTGGTCACGTGTTATTTGTCCAATCACAGATTCTCAATTAAATGGCTACCATAACCTTTATAGGCTGTACTTTTGTTGTTGTTGTTGTTGTTAACCAGGTCATCAAAGAAATATTGTGAGAGAATATCCACTTGGTTTAGAGTCACAGTCAGAATTTTATACATAATGTGTGTGTGTGTGTGTGTGTGTGTGTGTGTGTGTGTGTATAATGGAATTCTTTTGCACTTTATTTTCTTTAACCAGGTCATCAATGAAATACTGTGAGAGAACATTTACATGGTTTACAGTCACAGTCAGAAATGAAATATGTATATATATATATATATGTATGTATATATATATATATATATATAAAATCAAGAACTGCTTCATCCAAGTATGAAATACATAACCTGCTTGGATGAGGGAATTAATGGCATCTTGGTAAACTTTCATAATCTTTATGATGGAATATTCTATATGAATCTAGGTTTCCAGTAAGTGACATTTTAATCTATCCCATAACACGAATGTTATCTAAACATTTTAGATATTATGAAACTATAATATTAACATCCAAGAGATGTGTTAGTAAGTAAATGAAACTGCTATCAAAATGACAACAACCTGAGTTCAGTCTTTGAAAAGAGACAATTGACTCCAGTAAGCTTTCCTCTGATCCTCCAAGAGAACCACAGAATTTGCACACACACTAAAAGTATACACAAACACACACACACAGACATTCACAAAACACAAATTAAAATGAGCCAAAGTACAATAAAATGTAAAATATAATACTAAAATATTAATAGTTGGCTTGACCAAAAATCAAAATGACATGAGGTACTATAGGAAATGTTTCATATATGAATTTTTCTGTATGATTAATGTGTTTTTCTTTGTGAATTTTCTCAACTCAGGTGTCTGTGATTTTTCAAGTAAGCATAAGTAAGAATGAGTCCACAATGGCACTGATGATTCTGGAATGATGCTTCACAAAGAAATACATCATTTAAACACAAGATGAAGTATCAACATCAGACTTCATGTTGAATAGGAAGCACATTGCAGGTTAAGGTCAAATTTCCTGTGGTTGGAGACAGCAGGATCCAGAAGGTAGATTGTCCAAGGTCAGCCAAAAGAATAATTAAATAAAAGCTTAGCGACAGGTTTAGAGCCCTCTTGAATTTTAACAGTTCAACCCTTGCCCTGCACTCTGACTACATGGTAGGAATTGAACCATTCTGTAATTAAAACATAGATAACTCAATGGAAAAATTAAAAACTGAGAAAAGGGAAGCAAGAAAGGAAGGAAGGAAGGAAGGAAGGAAGGAAGGAAGGAAGGAAGGAAGAAAAAGAAAGAAAGAAAGAAAGAAAGAAAGAAAGAAAGAAAGAAAGAAAGAAAGAAAGAAAGAAGAAAGAAAGAAAGGAAGGAAGAAAGGAGGAAACGGTAAGAGCATTATACCCTGCTACTGCTAGACCACTGGAATAGAAGCTGGAAGCAGTGATTTTCTTGGAGATTGCCACAAATTGATCCACCTTAAAGAAAGCATATCCAGTCCTACAGTTAGGAGAGCAGGGGTCTTAGAGTAGAGAAGCATAAAAGATTCTAATGCTGCACACAGAAGGCTGAGTTTCTACATAAATATTTATAGCACTTATAAATAAATCCATTAAAAATTTATACATAATTACTCCTTATGTTGGTCATTTATTTACTGTATTTTGATGGAGTTCTACTTACATTTCAAATATATCTGTGTGCCAAAGGAAAAATTGTAATATGCCAGTGAATAAGTAAAACAATACATTACTTGCTCTAGGGAACTTAATTTTATATATATTATTTTTCTTTTTTGAATATAGATATTTTATATAATATAATCTGTAATGGTTTCATCTCCCTCTATTTCTCCTAGGTCCTCTCCAACTAACTTTCCCTCAGGATCCACTCCATTTATGTCTCTTTTTAGAAAAAAACTTCTAAGAGACATCTAAAAGTCCTCTTATATACATCAAGAAAACACAAAATAAAATATCATAAGATAAAACAAAACCATAACATCAAAACTGGGCAAGGAAAAGTGACAGAAAGAAAAGAGCCCCAAGAGAAGGCCCAAAATAATCAGAAATCCACTAGTTTACATATTCAGGAGTACCATAAAAGTATCAGGACTGAATTGCATTCAATTGAGTCATGGCCAAAGGAGTCCAATGAAAATCCCCAAATAACCCAAGCTACTGACAAGACACTGGGTTACTCTTCACAAACTTACAGTTCAGCCACAAGGCTGAGGACCGCACCCACACAACTCAATAAAAATGAAGAAGTTGAGCTGGTGCCTACACTGAACCTTTGTTCTTATATTCTAGTGTCTTTGGTGTGGGAAGGCACTCTGAAGGCTAGCAAATGACAAATATAAACACCAACCTAACCACAAACCCTTTGCCCTACATTCTATCCTGCCTGCAAGAAAGGATAGGGCAACTGTGGCACAGAACTTATGAATGTAGTCAACCAATGTCTGATTTGACTTGAGGCTCATTCCATTCTATGCAACTCATAATCCACACTGCTTGAGTGATCAAGAACCAGAGACTAGATACCCCAAAACCTAGGGTAAACAAAACATCCTAATTAAAACAAACAAACAAAAAACAAACAAAAACAGTACAAATAAAATGATTCCTAATATTCTATGTATTCATAGGTCAGTGCCTAAGTCAATCATAATCAGAGAAGCTTGCTTCTGCAGCAGATGAGAAAAAATTCAGAGACCCATAGCTAGACATTATGCAGAGAGAGACAGAGACAGAGACAGAGAATATGAGTCCTTGGAACACACAGCACTAAATGGGATATCTCCACCAAATCCCTTCCTTCAGAGCTCAGGGAACTCTAAGGAAGAGGGGGTTGAAAGAGTGTAAGAGTCAGAAGTGATTGAAGACACCAGGAGAACAAGACCCACTAAATCAACTGAGCAAGGCTCATATGGACTCATAGAGACAGAACCAACAAGGCCAAGGCCAACAGAATTTTCAACAGGTCCTCTGTGCATATATTACAACATCTAACTTAGTATTTTTATGAGAACATTATTAAAAATATATTTAATTCATTTTTAAATAATCATATATGTAGAGGGACAGCTAAAACTTAGGTCATTTGAGGGGTCATATAGAAACCTACTAGAACAAAAGCTTCCTAAAAGACATTTATTTTTAAAAGAAATCTAAATAAAATTGCCAAATAACAGAAGAAACAAAAGGTTAACTGGATATTTTCATGATCAAATGAAACTTTCTGTACAGAATGGGTCATCCAAAGGAGCCTATGGAAACCATCAAACAACACAAGTCATTGCCAAGGACTTTATTCTGGAAGACAAGCCTGCCTTCCACAATCTGAACGTAAGGCTCTTTTGCTGATAAAAACAAAAACAAAAACAAGAACCCAAAAGCTATACAACTCATTGAACAAAGACAAGTAGATCTAGTGGTTACCAACAGAGGATTTACCTATCCAGACTAATGTTCATGGTACCAGAAAATACACTGCACACGACCAAAGAAGAAAAGTAAAATTAATTCAGCTTTAAAAAATTCAATCCACAATAATTTCTTTGCAAGATATGTTAGTGGAATAGTGGCACCAAGCCACAAAGTGTTCAGAGTGACCAGCCAATATCTAATTGGATTTAAGGCCCACTCTGTGAGGCAAGGCCTATGCCTGACACGGCTCAGTTGGCAAATAATCTAAGACCAGATACATCTGGAACCTCAGAGAAAATCAAATACTACTATTCTGCAAACAAATATCATCACAAAATGATTCCTAAGGAAGTTCTGCTATACTCAGAGATCAGTCAACTGATTAAGTATCATCAGAGAATCTTCCTTTTATAGCAGATGGGAACAAATACAAAGACCCACAGTCAGAAAAGTACAGAGAGAGACCTTGGAATACTCAGTTCTAAATACATGTCTCTATCAAATCCCTCTCCTGAGGGCTCAGGGAACATTGAAATAATAGGAAAGATCTTATAAGTTATAGGGGTAGTTTAGTCCCTGGAAACTCAAGGGGTACTAGTTAGTTCATATTGTTGTTCCTCCTGTGAGGCTGCAAACCCCTTCTGCTCCTAGGGTACTTTGTCTAGCTCCTTTGGGGACCCTGTGCTCAGACCAATGGATGGCTGTGAGACTCCACTTCTGTATTAGTCGTGTACTGTCAGACCTTCTCAGGAGACAGCTATATCAGGCTCCTGTCAGCCAGCACTGACTGGCATCCACAATAGTGTCTGGGTTTGGTGATTGTATATGGAAAGGATCCCCAGGTCGGGCAGTCTCTGGATTGTCCTTCCTTCAGTCTCTGCACCACACTTTGTCTCTATAATTCCTTCCACCAACGAGTACAAATGGTGGGACTCAAGACTCCACCTGCATATGAAGCAGAGGATGGCCTACTTGGTCATCAATGGGAGGAGAGGGCCTTGGACCTGTGAAGGATCTATGCCCAAGTGTAGGGGAATGCCAGGGCCAGGAAGCAGGAGAGGGTGGGTTGGTTAGCAGGGGACAGGAGGGAATAAGGATTTTTTTCAGAGGGGAAACCAGTAAAGGGGAGAACATTATAAATGTAAATAATGAAAATATCTTTTAAAAAAAAGTCAGAGGAGATGGAGCAGAGGAGATGGAGGACACCAAAGAAACAAATCCATCTAAAAACAACAGGAAAATCTCAAGTATGAATTCATAGAGACTGAGGCAGCACACAGAGGGCCTGCATGGGGCAGAGCCAGAAGGGGAAGCAGCACTGAGAGAAGTGGATACAAGGCCCCATCTCTAACCCAGAAGCTATCTCTAAATTACAAACACTCACAAATGAAAAATTAGTTCTCTTCAACTGAATTTTACTAGGAATAAAAACCACTCAATAAAAAAAATATTCACTTTACATCCTGCTCACTGCCACCTTCCTGGTTACCCCCTCCCACAACCATTCTCCATCTTACCTCCCCTTCTCTGAGAGGCTTGGGTCTCTCCTGGGTATCTCTTCACCTTGGCACATCAATTCTCTGAGAGGCTAGGTCCTTCCTCTCCCACTGAGGTCAAACAAGGCAGCCCAGGCTACATGACTACATCCCACATACAGGCAACAGCTTTTGGGATAACCCCTGGTCCAGTTGTTCAAGACCTACATGAAGACCAAACAGCACATCTGCTATATATGTGTGGGGAGGCCAAGGTCCAGCCTGTGTGCATTCTTTGGCTGGTAGTTCAGACTCTGGGAGCCCCAAGGTTCCAAGTTATTGATTCTGTTGTTCTTCCTGAGGAGTCCCTATCCCCTTTCAGGCCATAGTTCTTCCCCTTATTCCTCAATAAGAGTCCCTTATAAGAGTAAAAAGTCAGCTATTGGGTGGAGCCTCTCAGAGGACAACATGTTCCTGTCTGCAAGCATAACAGAGTATCATTAATAATGCTAGGGATTGGTGCTTGCCCATGGGTTGGGTCTCAAGTCTATAAGAAATGCAAGCACAAGGAATGGAGCAGAGACTGAGGGGATGGCCAACCAATAACCAGTTACAAACCACTCCTAAGGGCAGACCCATGTTCAGCAATAGATGGTCAAAAGCAGCAATAGATGGTCAATACAAAGATGGTCAGTGGTATCTTTGGAAGTTCTTTGACCCATACTACTTTGTTACACCATTGCTTTTTCTTATCTTTTCTTTTATTTTTTAGTCTTACAGGACTTTTGCACATAGATTATCATTTCCAGTTTTGTGTTTTTATGGAATTTCTGTCATACAAAGGTGTGTTTCTCTGTGTCATCTGTATTTCCTGTACTTTTCTTTAGCATATTTTCTTCTCATTGTTTTGTTGGTTCTATTCTGGCTTGTATTTCTTTATCCTTTTTACTTTATTATTATTCTTTGGGTATCTGCTTTCTAAGGAGAGACAGAAAGGGTGTGGACTCAGATGGAAGGAGAGGAGGATCTCAGAGGAGGTGGCAAGTAGAAACATAATCAGAATATATTGTATGAAAAATCTATTTTCAATGAAAATATAAAAGTTATAATTATTTACTGTTACAAAATGTACATAGTTTTCCAATCACAAATAACACAGTTGAAAGCAGCTTACTTATTTTTTCATGTACTCATTTATTTATTTGGTTTTTAAAATAAGATGTTTATAATTCTAAAATAGTCTCAAACTTGTCATGTAGCCTTGAATTTCTGAACTTCCATTTCACAAATGCTCAGAGTATACACATGTACCTGTCTATCAGTAACATGAAAAGATCTATTAAAAAACAAAAATAAAAGAAATGTTCACAAAAACTATGTCACTCTCTTAAACTGATACATTTAACAGAGATATATACATATATAAGCCTTACATAAAATTAAAGAGCCACAGAAACATTACTATAAATGAGAAAAACAAACTATATCAATTCTTTTATGTCTTTTCTCTTATATATTTTGTGTATGGTGTATGTAGTATACTTTCATGCACAGAAATATTTATAATTAAGGAATTCTCTCCATGATATTTTTATTTAAAAGGCATTTTATTTCATCTTTGTGCTTGTTTGTAATTTTTTTTGTTTTGTTTTTTTCAAGAAACAAAAAAAGGGTTTCTCTGTATAGCCCTGGCTGTCCCGGAACTTGATCTGTAGCCCAGGCTGGCCGCAAACTCAGAGATGCACTTTCCTCTGCCTCTCGAGTACTGGGAACACAGGTGTGTATCACTACTGCTACTGCCTGGCTGGCATTTTATTGTCAACAAGGACTTTTTGTGTTGTAGCAGTAAAGTACATGAATCTTTTAAAACAAAATAAACTCAGTGATAAAGATAACACTGTAGACTCCCAAGTTATAAAATATCACAAGAAAGCAACATAGCTAAAAAAAAAAAAAAAAAAAAAAAAAAAAAAAAAAAAAAAAAAGAAGAAGAAAGAAATCCAGAAACAAAGTTAAGAAAGAAAAGACAAAGAAAGTACAAAAGAAAAGCCTTGGAGGACAGTTTTGGGGCTGAATCTTATGATATAAAATCATTTTTACTTTTAATAACAAACTGTTTAATTATTAGATCTCCTAATATTCACTAAACCTCTCATAAATTTGGCTAAATCTGTTAGTCAGTAAGCTGTCTGGGAATCTCTTTCTCCTGCCATAAGCTATTGGGTTTCAGATGAGTGTCACCTCCCTGGCATTTATTTGGGTACTGGGGATTCCACCTCAAGTCCTCACATTCATAACTAAACAATTTCCCCAGTTACCAACAACACTTTATGCTATAATGAATGTAACTGGAGAAATATTCAAGATTAGAGAGGTTCAGAAGTTAGGAGTGCTTGCACCTCTTTCAGAGGACCAGAGTTTATTTCTAGCACCCATGCTGTGTGGCTCACAAGTACTGTAATGCACAATTTCATGTGGGAAAATATATTTAAAATACCATCTTTATCCAATGTGAGTTCAAAACCCAATGCAATTCAGTGAAAATCTGAAGTTGTATCAAAACTTGAAAATATACAGAATAAATGTTTACAAGTAAATATATAAATATTTGGAAAAAAAACAGAAAAAGATCATTCTTAAAATCAGAAAGTGTGTCTCACAAATGCAAGCTTAAATCATTGTGATTTTCTGACTTTTCTAATCCTTATTATTGGGACTAAATACTACATATTTGTCTGGTTATAGATATATTTTGATTCTTTTTTGTTTTGTTTTATTAACCATTTCATTTGTTTATATTTCACTCACAGTTGAGGGATGGGGCCACACACCACTCTCAAAATTGTTAACCCAAAAATGTTCCAGTCCAAAGGAAAGACAGGGACAAAAATGGAACAAAGACTGAAGGAAAAGACATTCAGAGATTGCCCCACTCAGGGATCCATCTCATCTACAGACACCAAACCCGGACACTATTACTCATACCAAGAAGTGCTTGCTGACAGGAGACAGGTAAGGTTGTTCCCTGAGAGGATCTATGAGCACCTGACCAATAGAGATATAGATACTCACAGCCAACCATTGGACTGAGCTCGGGGACCCAAGTGGAAGAGCTAGGAAAAGGACTGAAGGAGCTAAAGAGGAATGCAACCCCATAAGAAGAACAATATCAACTAACTGGACCATCCAGAGCTCCCAGGGACTAAACCACCAACCAAAGAGTATACATGATGGGATACATGGCTCCAGATACATATGTAGCAGAGGATGGCCTTATCTGAATTCAATTGGAGGGGAGGCCCTTGGTCCTGTAGAAGTTTAATGCCCCAGAGTAGGGGAATGCTAGAGCAGGAAGGCAGGAGTGGTTGAGTGTGTGGAGGAGCACCTTCATAGAGGGAAAGGGGAGGGAAGAGAGAGGGCATGAGATAAGGGGTTTGTGAAGTGGAATAATATTATTTTGATTCTTTACTAGTTCCTTTTTCTTTTTCTATAAATAGTATACTTATTTTAGTCTTTTTCTACTTTGGCATATGTTAATAAAATTTCTTAGATTGCCTAACTAGGTTCTGAAAGCTGGTGATCCAAAAAATATGGTTATCTGTTTTAGTAACATGCATGATCAATGCCCACATGAAATACACTTCTGTTTCTTTTTTATTTCTCCTATTAATTTTTGTTTTGGTTTGGTTTTTTCGAGACAGGGTTTCTCTGTCTAACCCTGACTGTCCTGGAACACACTCTGTAGACCAGGCTGGCCTCAAACTCAGAAATCCACCTGCCCCTGCCTCCCAAATTCTGGGAGTAAAGGCATACACCACCACTGCCTAGCTCATTTCTCCTATTAAATATACTGGAATTTCATATTAAGAAATGTTGCCGGTAATTTCTCAGGTGATTGTCTGATTTAGAGCTTCTTTAAATCTAACATAACTTACATACTAGGAGTATCTGACCTAGGAGGAGTTGCTATCCTATGAGTAGCTGGCCAACACAAGTTAGACTCCATGTTTACTTATTTTTGCTTCATTTTTAAGAAAAACAATATGAAATATGGTGGGTACGGAAGTGAGAGAGGATCTAGGAAGAGTAGAAAGAAGAAAAAGGATATGCTGAAAATAATCAATATATATGGAATAACATTCTTAAAGAATAAATAAAAAACATTTGGAAAAGATCATGAGAAAAAGAGAATGTCAAGAACTATACTGTGGGGTTTTTGAGGGCATGGACATCTTTTTAGCCTCACAAGAGGTCAGTTATTAGTAGATGATGGTTTTCACCTTAAACATGAAGAGGATTTGAAAGATATGAACTGACATCTTAAAGGATGACTGACTTCAAATGCATGAAAATCTCTGAAATAAAACATCTTACACAAGGCTTTTTACACAGAAAAGTAAACCAACTTATGGAAAGTACTCAGTATTTCTTTCCTTCTTATTTTATTTTAGTTATTTTCACACACTTAATTTTGCTTGCTGTTTTAAAAGACTATCATCTTGTTTGGAACTCCACAATTAGAAGAGAGGGCTTTGTGTTTGTCTTCATATTATTTTGGTGCTGTGATTTAACCTGACTTTTCCTGGGTCAGCATTCTGGGCACCACTGCATGTATAGTAGCAATGACCTCAAAACCTCAAAATCAATAACTGTCACTTTACATTCATTCCCCCCCACTGTCCTAACAGATTTGAAAATATTAACATAGTTAAAAATGTACCTCACAATAATAAGGCAATATAATTATTTAGTTTATAGGATAAACTCTTTCATAAAAATGTCTAATACCACTACTTGGCAGAATATTTATTGTTGATCCTTGAAAGTGACTTTCTCTGCTTTATATTTCATTCTAAATTTGTCTACATTCCACCACCAAAATAATCTTTTCAGAGCTCCAGGGTGTACATGAAGATTTCAGTATACTCATAAAATAATTAAAATTGTATAATTCTATTATTAGCATGTAAGGCATACCACATATTCAGATACTTACTTGCGGAAATATCTCTCCTCTTGCTTATTTACACCAAAATTTCTTGTGTCTCAAATGAACTACCCAACATCTTCTTTATGCTTTCTTTGTGTCCTGATTTTGATCAAGATGATTTTTTTTAAATATTGTACCTAGTGATATAGTAACCTCATGAAAGATCTCTTTGTGGTTGAATTAGTTTCCTGAGCATTGCAACGCCTCTGTTGCCCATATTTTATGGCATTATAGTCAACATGATAAGTACTGTGTCTATCTATCTGTGTCTTTTAACAAATCAGTATATTGAAAGTTTATTTCTCCTATTAAAGGCTTTGGCCACTTCATCCTTGTTAATACAGTGCTGAGTCTCCCCACCTGTCACACACTAGACCAGGGTTCGATTCCTTGATGGGGAGAATGTTCAATGTTTGCCAGGCAGTGGTGGCAGAAACCTTTAATCCCAGCACTTGGGAAGCAGAGGCAGGCAGATTTCTGAGTTCACAGCCAGCCTGGTCTACAGAGTGAGTTCCA
>NW_022196895.1:85301463-85324563 GCF_008632895.1 Mastomys coucha
AAAAAAAAAAAAAAAGTCTTTGGCCATTGACAATAGTTTTCTATGTCAGTTTGTCTCACAATATAATCACATAGGGCTTTAATGTATATGGGTATAAAGCATGGGTTTATGCATTATATTCTTTAAAAACAGTAACTATTGTTCCGACTCTATTGCTAAAGGTCAAGTTTAGCTCATGACAAGTTTACCTCTTAGTTTTAATAAAAAGAATATTGCATTAATGCCTGAAATTGATTAAAAGCATTGACTACAATAATGCATTCAAAATAGGTGGATAATTTAAGTCTTCAATGCCTGAATGTCATTTATGGCTACTTTTTATTTTAGATTCTTACATATTTAGCCATTATGAAGGGCATTGATTCTTCTACGACAAAGAAAAAGTCATTCTTAGAAATCATGTCAGAACATGAGAACAAGTTACATCAGATTGCAATTTCGGAGACTTAACTTATAATTGGAATTGCATAGTAAATACATGCAGACACCGTGGCAAGTATCATAACAGCAGAGAATGAAATTTATAATTGCACTCAAGAGGAAGGAGGAACTAATGAGTTTCATAATGGAATAAGATTGGATTGAATATATATATTGGAGTGAAGGAGATAAATGATTCTGAAGAAATCTGAGAAATACCTCTAAAAACTAGAGACTGAAACACACTTATGGTTAAAGGAACTACTGTTGTAGAGCAGGCTCTAGAAACCAATGTGAAAAGATGACAGACACTTGAAAATTCCTGTTGCAGACCACAAAAAGCAATGAATACCCAGCTCAAGAGAAATGGCATTATTAGACCATTACAGACCTTAGCTGTATTCTAACTACTTACATTTTCCATCATTCTTTTCTCATTTATCACCCATGAAGTTTCTCATATATCAAAGTAACATCTATTCTCAAAATCCAGTTGTTCTAGCCAAAAGGGCAGTTGGAATAAAAGCCCATCTACCTTTGATTTCAATAAAACAAGTATAAGCCTGTAACATAAAATTTTTCATATGTCACAATCATAAAGTATTAAATTGAACATGACAGTTTTATTTTAAATCCCTGCTTAGATTCAAATGGTTTTTGAAAATCCTTCAATCATTCCTTTAGAAAAAAAAATACACATATGGAAAACGTTTTAAGGAAGGCATTTTTACCAAGAGCCATATCTCTGATCCACTGGGGACTTGTTGAACAATTCTTTTAAGGCATAGTGTTATAAAAACTATTAAAGCAGGGAGAATGCCCTCTTTACAAGAGATTTTAAAAGGACCTTGGTCAAATAACTACTAAAACTAACTTTAAAACATATTTTCTAGAAAGAGTTCACAAATTATCTCTTGGTCCAAAACAGAAAATTAGAACAGGGCACTAAGGACATTTGTATGAAATTCATACATAATTATACATAGAAAGATGAATCATTTCTTATTACTCTTATTCATATGTTTTAAACAGTTGATGAAATACAGATGATAAAGAACACAATATATAATCAAGCATACAAAGCAAATATCAACGATTAATAAATCAGACAAATTATTTAGAGTAATTCTTTTGAATATATGCAGTTTTAGCGTTACTTTTAAAGGAAATCTTCATGATCCTGAACTAGATGTTCTGAGTATGTGACATTTTTCAGCTGAATGTGTGATACTTCAGGATGTAGAACATCTTCATCAGCTTTCAAAGTTCATTGATATTGTGATTTTATAATCAATGCTGAAAATATCACTTCATATAGAGACATTTCAGAAATCATTAGAAATTCTACATTAGTTACATGTAAAACTTCATGTTTTTACTTATGACACTCAAGGCATTAACTCAAACAGCAGCTCTAAAAGGCTAATACACTAGCAGAAGTCACTCTGGAGATATACTGCTTGCATGCTGATATCCTGAGAAATAATAGGAAAATTGTTTTTGTTTTCTGCAGTAAAACTGTTGTATTTATATAAAAGCTGGTAACTTTGAATGTAAAGTAAAACTCTACAATTATAACATTTAATAGTCTCCAGTTAGAACAAGCTGTTTCAAATATTCTCTGCTGTCACTATAGCAAGAAGACAAGTGAAGTGCAAACTGTGCATGTGTGTTCAGAAACAAATTTACAAGATGTCCTGGAATAGGACATAAGTGAGTTCTGGATAAAACACCTCAAATTGTTATGAATGGGGAACAGATTTAATTTTTCATCATTTCACATTTTAAAACATTTATTGGTACATTTTTTCAAAGCAATTACATTCAGTTATATGATTATTGACTCTCAAGCAACAATTTAAAAAGCTGGAACTTTGACAAAAGGACTTTCATTTTAATTTTCCTAGTTTAGAAGGGTAGGAAGTACAGTCACAGTACAGATATTCTCATTTTAATGAGATCCTACTTTTATGTCTACAGAAAAATGTTTCCTCACTGTGTACTGCCATGATGGACAAGAGAAGCTCTAAATAAAGACATTAATTCCTTTATGGAGTTTACATTCAGGATTTCATTTAAAACAAGCACCTATTAAGCAACAAATTTCTGTGAGTAAATTGAATGAGAAATGGCCTTCATAGGCTCCACTATTTGAATGCTTGGTCTCTGGTTGGTGGCATTGTTTGGTGGATGATATAGATCTTTTATAAGATGCAGCCTTTCTAGAAGTATGTCATTAGAAGCTGGCTTTGAGAGTTTATAGCTCTCTCCTCTTCTTCTTTCTTCCTTCATACATGTCATGCATTCTCTGCCATTATGGACAACTGTAAGGAATGATATGCAACATAATCTCTTTCTGTGAGCTTTTGGGGATCCTGTTATTTTATCATTACAATGGAAAACTAATGAATACACCCTGAAACCATCAACTGTAGTCTGGCTATCAACCTCTCCAAGTTGAAGGATATATGCATTCAGTTCAGAGTAGTGCCTTCAATATTTTCAGAGTTCAGTAAAAACCTGTGAAATTATTTTTTAATAAGAATGTCTTTGGGCTGGAGAGATAGCTCAGCTGTTAAAGGCTAGCTTCACAACCAAGAACATAAGAATACCTAGAAATTCTCATATAATTATAGTTTTCTATACAGCAGGAAAATAGTATGACCACAGTAAAGATAAGGGAAAACAGATATAAATAATATATCTCTAGAGGCTTTAATTCTGATGTTGGTATAATTCACATAAATAAAAGGAGTAGAGGAAGGGAGGGGAAGAGGGCTAGATTAGGAAAAGGATTTACATGTGTTCAATTTCAAGAATTGCATCAGGCTCTCTCTCTCTCTCTTATTTTTTTTTTTATTTTTTGGAATTGCATCAGGCTCTTAGTGAATGTGAATTGATTTCACTTAAGGAATTCTCAAACAGAAAAATTAAACCAATAAATTAATCATTTCTAAAGTACTCTTTGCTGTGGATTTAGTTTTAAATAACATATTAAATTTCTTTAGCAAATGTTATCTAGGATATGATGTTTTTCAGAAATGTCATTTTATAGTTTGATATTGATTTTCTTTTGAAATAGAATAAATACAAAGTATTATTAAAAAGGAAACTATGCATAGAAATGACATTCCCCAACTTAGAGATAACAAAATATTTTATTATTTCTTACTATTAATCTTAACTTTCCTTTGGAAACATTCTAGTAGTACCTGGATTCTTAATTACCTCATTAATTATGAATCAACAGTGAAGTCTATCACTCTGGCTGCTTGTCTCAAGGACTAAAGATAATGGAGGTAAGTGGTAAACCTGAAAAAGGACACACAGACTACAGATGTAGTCCATGCATCACACAGCAATTTTCTGTTGAAAAATAAAGCATAAAAATCTGTAGATACTGGATCAAATAAGTCAATGAGAAGGTAAACAAAGTTAAAATCATGCTGGATTATATTTGGGAGGAACAACGGTGACTATGATAGTAATCAGAGTTCAATATTCACTGACAGGTGGAGTCACTGTTGGGCAAAACAAGTGGTATGAGCAGGGAGGATTAATAATGTCTCATTGGGCCCAAAGTTGGTGCCTGATAGTGGTAACCAGTGAATATCAGTTAAAGAATGTGAAGTTATCAATAAATATGTTCCACCCTAGATATTACTAGGATACATGAAATGGGACTGTAAAGAATCTAAAGAAATAATGTTACTTCTATAACTAAATTACTATAGTTGCTGGAGTTGTCATAGTTCAGTCAATGGAGAGGCATTAAAAAGTATGTGAACATCCATAACAGAGTCAAGCAAGTCATTTTAATAAACACCCACATTAATTCTGGTAAATGTGGTGTTGTACAGATATGATCAATACAGGTTACATAAATGTATAACAATTTAAAGTCATAAAAATAGAAATTTGTGTTTTGTGAAACTGGGTAGATAGCTCAGTTTGGAAAGTGCCTGCTTTGCAAGCAGTAGGAACTGTAATAACATGCCTAGAACTCCACAAAATCTCTAGAACACTTAATCTCAGCACTGTGGTCTAGTAAGACAGACATATGAATATTCTTGAAAATCATTAACAATCCAGCCTAGACTAATCAGTGTCCATTGGCGATGTCCATTTTTGTTGAGAGATACTGTCAGAGAAGAGGAGGAATAGAACAATAGAAAGAATGAATTAAAGAACTGAAGAAAGCTCTTGAGTAAGACACCTGCTCTACCCATTTAACATACACATATAGGCACATGTACACATACTATACATACAAAACCACATATGAAAACACACGCAAACACACTCAGACACACACAAATACACAAAGGTAAGACTCTAAAATCCTGCTCTAGAATAAAAGATACTCAAGATATTTTTGACCCTTTGGGGTATGTGATATTACTTAAAATGAGAGATAGGGAGCCTATAGTTAACTAATATTACCCAGTAATTAATTATTCAGTCACTAGAATAATGGTGCTGCATATGAGGAAATAAATGTAAGATGGGACTTTTAAGGTAATTGCTTTATAATCCAACTTGAATCTATTCTTTATGAATGGTATAATGTTATTGCTTTAATTCATTTTTTAGACACTAGCAAAATGTCCAAAATATTAATAAATAATTAATCAATGAATATTAACAAATATATTTGAGTGTTTTTAAATGACCATATATATTTATCCTTAAAGTAACATTATGCTGAACTATAAAGATTCTAACTTGATTAAGGGGTACCATTTAACAGATGTTCCCAGTGCTGCTCAGATAAATACAGAATACATACTCTCTGATTCCTTTCTTGGGATACTAATCCTGTTAAATGACATGACATAAGTAAAAAAAAAAAACAACACCATCAATCGTGGGAAGAGACTTTCAGAACGGTGAAATAAGAATCACAAGACCATCTAAGAGTGTTGAACTTGTATGGCACAAGA
This sequence comes from Mastomys coucha, assembly GCF_008632895.1. Taxonomy (NCBI): domain Eukaryota; kingdom Metazoa; phylum Chordata; class Mammalia; order Rodentia; family Muridae; genus Mastomys; species Mastomys coucha. The sequence continues at coordinate 85,306,827 of NW_022196895.1, forward strand.
AATCTGCTCCTTCCAAGGAACTTTCTGTAAGGCTTACTAACTGATTAGGAGTTCAGTGACTGTGGGTATTTGGATGTTGTTGGTCCAAAGCCAGATTATCTCAAGCCCTGTTTAACTCTCTTAACATGTATTCCTCACTCACCTCTTTACCTGGCCTAACGGGGTTTTGTGACCATTAAGTAAATCATCTGAATGTACAAACATAACACTAGTTTTACTCTGGAGTATTCTAACAGATCATTAGCTTCTACCAGCCAAAATTTAATAGTGTCACAAGACAGCACCAAGGTCGGTAACAAATCTGGGCCTGATTTGATATAATCCAGATATCTTTAGACTTATATTTATTTTTTTGCTGTATTGGATTATCTTTGTTTACTTAAAAAATTGAATTTATGTTGGTAGAGAAATTGCATCTAGAAGGACTTCAGGGAAAAGAAAATATGATCAAAATATATTTAAATTATTACTTGTTTTGAAAAATAAAATATGAAAAGAAAAAATGTTTTACATGGTGTTCTTTCACTTCAGAAAAATAGGTATGTACATGCATGTGAAGAGAGATGGTGCAGAATATATTGGCTACACTCATTGCAAATAATTCCCTCTTATTCTATAATTCAGGTGATTTTCAGCCTGTCTGTGAAGTTTTGATCTTTTGTGCATATAGATTCAATCTACATTGTTCTATGGACTTATTAAGGCAAAATAAATACACTTTTTTTCTCTTTCTATTCCAAAAGGTGATAATTAATAAGACAATATAGGCATAGCCAAGTACTCTACAGTGATGCTGCTTTTGAGTTACAACCAAAGGTGGGTATTAAGTAATGTTACATAAGTAATGAGTGTGCTGAAGGTGATTTAATGAATTCTGGGTAGTACTACAGTCTGAATGGTGGATTCTCAATCTAGAGACAAAAAATTTATTACATTTTACATTTAAATAAAAAGCTTACATAAGTAAATATTGTAAAGCAGGGCCTATTTATAGTTTATTGACACTGTAAAAACTTGTGAAATTAGAGCTTTATTTGGGAGAAGCATTCTTACTAGAAAGGAGAGTTGGGGTCTACTTGGAATCCCATGGATAATTTCAATACAGGAACCAAAAATGTACTTGGATAACTTGTTCCAAATCAGAAGACTTATACTATGTTCCAAACTATTGATGAGTTTCCTATTCCCTTATGTCAGTAAGATCTCTCCTCTTACCATATCTACATTCCTCAAAAAACTTTACTTATGAAAATAATAATTAAGAACACTGATGATGTTTTATTATGATAATTATGTATAATACAACACAGGAAAGTACAAGAAAAATACTTTTGATCTAGAAAGAGGGCTGTGAGTCTGACTCTTCTCAGTCTGTCGCCTTTGAACTGAAAAGTACTCTGGTTACATGCAAGCTTAGATTTCTTCAACAGGGACTGCGATTTAGTTGCATTTAAATAAGTAGAATCACATGTCACAGGTATAAGGACAAATGAATAAAACTTCCAACACTTACTTTTTAAAATAGCCTTTGTTTTTGCACTGATGAGTAGTGTAGTCACAAGTATATATATCCAAGATGGAATGCAAAATGTGAACAAATGTGTCTACTTATATACTACAAATACATAAACACAACTTCACTGAAATGGATATGGACTTAGGTGCCAAATTTTAAAAAATTCATAAAATTGTAGATCCTGGAAGTCTTAAGGCAATAGTGCATTCATATGTGCTGAATCTAACTGAGAGACTTCTCCATAAACAGACAGTTAAACAAACTTGAAGCACAAACACTGGCATGAAGCAATTCAAGAGTAGATGCTTGGCTATGAAAACTACATGTCTCACTGTTGTAGTGGGAGATCATGGACAGTCAAAGGCAGAGGATAGATTGATCCATGCTTGAAAAGTGGAGACATCAAGAAGTACTCACAGTTTTGTATTTAACTTCATACTGACACAGATGGTCACACATGGAAATGTTTATAGACATCTATGTCTTAGTATATGCACATTTATCTTCTTGCTATATCACTTAATTATGGTACAATGTATATAATTTTATGAAGGACACACGGATTGTTTTACATACTACACCATATCCTACATGAAACTCCATATACACCATACTTTGAAGAATGAGAAGCCAATAAGACAGGATTTTTTAAATATCTGTTTAGTAAAAAATCCATATGACCTAGTAAACCTATTCACTGAAGATAAATGAAAAGATAAGACTATACAAACAGGTACACAATACCAAACATTGTATGTTAAATTTTTTGAACAAAACTAGAAGTAATACGAATATTCAACATCTGATGAATACATACAGGGTTCATAGCTACATAATGTAATATTATTAAACAATAAAATGAAAATAATATGGGAGCATTATGTCAAGTGAAATAAATGGGTTATACAACATGAAACTACTAAGGTTAAACTAATCAATGGAAATTACTCCTGGTTGCTACTGAAGTTTGGCAAACAGTGGGGAAGCAGAATGATTATTTATGATTGTGGAACTTTTTATGATGATAAAACTGTTGTACAACTGATGGTGGTGACAAACACACATCTGACATGTAAAAACCACTGACGTGCAAATTAGGTGGGTGAATCATATCCCATGATTCCATCTCAAAATAACTGGTATAAAAATAACTAAGGAAAACACTATTTCAGGTAGGTATAATTTAAACTGATAATGTTTACTTAAAAATTCTAAACTGAATATATTTGATTTTATAACTTGCACTGTAGATATGTTGTGGGGCTATAAGAAAATAGACTGAAGGCAAAATTAATGTATGACAGAGATATAAGAGATACAATTTTAAGTACTTGGGAAATCATGAAAAGTATGAACTAAACAGTATTCAAATATCAGTTTCCATAAAACTTTTATAGGAACACAGTCAGACTCATGAACATATTATCAATGAAGTTTTTCTGCTCTAGAAGCAAAGGTAAGTAGTTGTAAAAGAGATGTTATGGCCCACATAACTCAAAATATTAGACTCAGCATTTCTACAGAGAAAAAATTGTCAAATTTCTACTCATAGCAAAGCAGAGAAATGAATTCTCAAGTACGGTAGTCTGTGTTTAAAATAAGGTGGGAACACTCATGAACAAAACTAGAAGTAATACAAATATTCATCATCTGATGAATACATAGAGGTTCATAGCTAAATAATGTAATATTATTACACAATAAAATGATAGGTAGTGGTAGGTAGTGACATTGGACCCAGTACAATTACTCTTTGGTCTTTCCATAAGTTTTATCCCTCCCATTTGACAGAATCTAATTTCTGTAACAATTTCCAACTTCAATTTCTTCAGTAATTATCCAAACATTTGGTATGAAATACCAAATGTTTAGAGTTATAGAGGTTTTATTTCATAAAACCTCTATAAATTCTGCAATACTATTCAAAATATGCTTTAACATTTTAAATAACCTCTTATGTTTAATTTTTTTAAAAAAATTAAATACTACTATATATTAAAGTAAAATCTGTATCTTTAAAATTGAATGATTAACATTTGAAGATTACATTATCTGTTGATTACCATCAAGTAGATCTAGACTTTGAGATGTACTGAAAGAAATGAAATGATATGATCACTCCAAAAATGCCCTTGAATGTATACAGCAGTATTATTTATACACATCACCTGATAGCTACAGCATGGCTAGCTAGTGCAATTGAACAATATTTTATTGTTCAACAATATAAATTAATTTGATATCCATACATATCTTAATAAATTCATGATGTCAAGTGAAATAAACTAATAGTTTGAGGCGGTCAAAGTAAGAGTAAATTATGCACCCTGCATTTTATTCTCATAATTGTATATTATAGGGAATGATATAAAGATTATTTTTAAAACCCAAATTTGTATATGTAAAGCAACTGCCCACTTCTGTGCACATGGTGCACATGGCCAAGGGAAATAGTGCCAGCATACTAAAGAAATACCATAACCCAATCTTTGCACAACATAATTCACAAGAGCTAACATCTGGAATCCCTACAGGGACTCATCCACAGAGACGGGTACAGTATTACAGGTGCTGATGAAGCAGTATTTTCCTGGCTCCACGCACTATTACCAAATACTTACAAAATCATATGAAACATTAACACCAAAGATGCAAAGAATATAGAACTTTGTAAAACAAAGAAGTATTTTTCTTGACATCAGATAAATATCTATAAAGTTTAAGAAAAAAATAAGGTCATATATTTTAACTTATTTTTATATTTAAAAATAATATATACTTTGAACTAAAATACAAATAAATTATGACAGTTCATAGCCTAAGTTAACTGCAGTTAATTTGAATTCATATTTATTTCTTTGATTCACTAAATAAGTTATCTTCAACTGAGGTAAATATTATCTTTGCTCTTTATTGATAAAAATCAAGAACCATTTATGGGAAAATCAAAAATGTCAATATTAAAATAAAATATATTTATAAAAACAAATTCTGGAGAAGCAAATCTCTCTCGAATTTGATGCTATGTAAAATCTGAAAAAAATATATTCTTTAATGTAAAATAGTAATTGTATATTCCAGAAAAGTACAAGGGAGATTGTGAAAATATTATCCAAAGGGTATATATTAATATTTAAATAGGCATGTGTTCAGCAAGGTAACTACTGTTTATTGGCAGTAGACTGTATTCTTAAAAATAAGTAAGAGAATATTAAATCTTTCAACAAAAAAATGATAGCTTGAGATGTAATAAACTGGTTAATTATCTAAATATAACTAGCCCAGATGTGAGGAGGAGGAAAAGGAGGGGGGATGGAGAAAGAAAAAAAACGGACAGATAAGGAGAAATAGAAAGGCATGGTATGCATTTGTGTTCCGGTGTTCATAATCTTGCTAATATACTCATTCAAAACTGAGGTACTGTAAGAACAAGCTCTACTTTACTACAACAGCAGCATTTTCCTGAATTTAAGGAATGATGAACATTTTTCATTGTAAGAAAGTCTGTAATGTTTATGACAAATAGTAATCATGTTATAAATTAATAAGAAATTATGGAAACTAAGCTGTCAGCAGCCATTGGGGAGAGCTACCAAGGGACAAGTAAAAACTAGCACTTTCCAGCTTGTGTATAAAGATGTTACCTAAGAGAAGGCTGAGTTGCTACTGCTGCCAGCATTTATCATATTTATTCCTATAGCTTGTGGTGTGTAGAGTGCCTGCACAAGACAAATCAGACTAAGGGGAGTTCAAACCCATATAAAAAATCACATCCTTGGACAATGAGACACAATATACACATTTGTGTTACTTACTAGTTAGAATGCATTACCTCTAAGAAAATCTTGTAAAAAAAAATTAAAATGACCCAAGAGAATATAACACTAATCAAAAATGGGGGTTGTACTCAGTTCAGTGGTATCTAAAAGGCTACTACCTAGTCAATTGATATTAATCAATGGGACTTCATGAAACTGGAAAACTTCTGTAAGGTAGAACACACCAACAATATTACAAGAAGCAGCCTACAGAATGGGAACATATTTTCAACAATTCTGCATCTAATAGACAGCTAATATCCAAAATATATAAATTATTCAAGAAACTAGGCATCAACAAATCAAATAAATCAATTAAAATGGGATAATATCTAAACAGAAAAGTTCATTAGAGGGATCTCATACGTCTAAGAAACACTTAAAGAACTTTATTAAATGAACTACTAAATTTTATTAGGGATAATTAAAAAAGTATTGGTGAGGTACTACAGGAATAGAAAAGAGTCTAAGACAGATGCATCACCAAGTCCCACCCTAGGTAGGTGGCAGCATACAAAAACTGGGAACCTGGAGTACCACATCTTTTGGGAATTTAGCCTTCCTAAATTGGTCTAAATAATTTCCAGGCTGCTGAGCTGGTTTCTGTTTCTCCAAAGGGTGGATTGGTCTCAAGAATCTTACTAACTTGTCTAAGTCTTCGTTTCACTTTAACAGACTGAAAAGGACTCAGCTTTTCTTGCTTTCTCTGTCAGTGAGCAACCTAATGAATCTAGTCAGTTTCAGGGACTTCCTGTTGCTATTTTGAGTTGTTTACCTTCCTATGTAAAGCACTATCCTGAAAGGATGAAATGTTTCAATTTGGGAGAAAACTGTAACACAATAGCAACATCAACTCTAATAAATTTAAATTTTGGTACTTAATTATCCAGTTTAGCCATCAGGGAAATGCAAATCAAAACTACATTGAGATTCAGTTTTATACATGTCAGAACCATTGAGAGTCAGTTTTATACAGGTCAGAACAGCGAGGATCAACAACACAAGTGACAGCTCATTTTGGCAAGGATGTGGAACAAGGGGAACATTCCTCCATTGCTGCTGGGTGTGCGAACTCATACAGTCACTATGGAAATCAATATGGTGGTTCCCCAGACACTTGGGGTTCAATCTACCACAAAACCGAGGTATAACTCCTGGGCATATATATATCCAAAAGACACCCATCCTACAAAAAGGACACTTGCTCAATTATGTAAATAGCAGCTTTATTCTTAATAACCAGAAACTGAACACAACCTAGATGTCCCTCAATGAAGAATGGATATAGAAATTGTGGTACATTTACAACAGGGAGTATTACTGGGCTATTAGAAAAAAAAATGACATCATGAAATTTGCAGGCAAATGAATGGACTAGAAAGAGATCAGCCTGAGCAAGGGAACCCAGACCCAGAAAACCAAACATGATATGTACTCACTTAGAAGTGGAAAAATTAGCTGCTAAGTAAAGTATAATCACACTGCAATCCTTAGACCCAGAGATCATAGACAAAGAGGAGAAGTCTAAGGTGGAAAAATGGATCTCCCAGAGAAGGGAAACCAGAATAGATATTCTGGGTGGAGTAGGGAGTGGGTAGAAATGGGAACAGGAGGGTTCATATTGGAGAGATGGGGTAGATAAAGTACAGAGAGATACAACTGCAATAGGGGTATTTATAGAGTGATGTGGAAACCTAGGGCAGTAGAAACTTTCTGGAATCTATAAACATGACCCTACAGAGGACTACTAGGGTTTGGATCTTCAACTGGCCATCTTCCCAGTTGAAGGACTGGGACACCAATCTGGCCAGAAAACCTTTGATCTACAAGCTATTCTGCCTGAGAGATGAAATAGGGCAATGGTGGCTCAGAGCTGTGGGAATGGTCAACCAAAGACTAGTAAAAGGAGGCCAAATCCACAAGTGGGAAGCCCATCCACATCACTGCTGGGATAGCTAGGATTGTGATGCCTTAGACCTAGGGTTGAACCAAACACAACTGACTCAATTAGATACCTAAGATTGAACCAAACACAAACTGACTCAATTAAATGATTCCTAATGATATTCTGCTATCCTCATAAATTGGTGCTTAATCCAATCATCATCAGGAAGCTGTTCTCCAGCAGCTGGTGGGAGCAGATACAGAGACTTAAAGATAAACATTTGGCAGAGCTTTAGGAAACCCTCAGAAAAGGGGGAAGGACTGTAGGAGCCACAGGGGTAGAGGACACTAGGAGAACACTGACCATAGAATCAACTAAATAGGACTCATAAGGTCTCACAGAGCCTAAAAGAGCAATTATGGGACCCTACATGGGTCTGCACTAGGCCCTCTGCATCTATGCTGTTTCTTTAGCTTAGAGTTTTTGTTGGACTCCTAATAGTGGACATGTCACTTTCTCTTTAGCCAGATCTGGTGACTCTTTTTCTCCTACTGGGTGTCTAATCCAGCGTTGATGCAAGAGTTTGTGCCTGCTCTTACTGTATCTTGTTATGACATGTTTGATTGATATCCCTGGGAGTTCTGTTGTTTTCTGAAAGGAAACAGAGGAGCAGTGGATCTGAGGGAGAAGGGAGGGGAGGGGAGGGAAGGAGAAGGGAGGTTGGTACAGGGAAGGGAGAGAAAACATTGATAAAATGTGTTATATGAGAAAAATAAAGAAAAAATAAAAATAAATAAGTAAATATACCATCTTGATTTCAAGAAAAAAAGAAAAAAATTGAAATTAAAATTCCAAAAACATTGAACATCTAGGTATAGTCAACCAATCAGTTAATACATGCATACATTCAAAAGTACTTCTATGACATGGTTTGCAGAGACTACCTTGACTTTATTCAACCACTGAAAGTATTTCTAGGATTATCTAAAATTTAATTAACACACTCAAGGCTATTTTCTATGAAGTCATAAAAGTGATGTAAATAAAAAATCTAATAATATTTATTAAATCTAGAAAGTAGGTCTGGAGACACTAGTAAGTAAAGCACTTGTCATATAATCATGTTCCATTCCCAAAACTAGAATAAAAATATAAATAAAATTTTTAAAAGGCCAGATGAGCAGTTTAAACCTGCAAATGCAGAACTGAGAACGTAAAGATAGGAAAAGCCCTGAGGTTTGCTTGCCAAGTGATCTAGCCACATTAGTGAACTTCAGGTTTTTGAAAAAAACCTTGTTTTACAAACTGAGGTACAGAGTGAATGAGAAAGACATCTAAAATATAGATCTCAGGCTATCACACATACATGTATCTACATGTGAATTTTCTCACACACATGTACCTACACATACAGAAGCACAAACAAACAAAGATCATTTTAAAAAATGAATAACTAAGACACTAATGTTTTGTTTTCCTTATCCAAACATCAGGTGGTCTCACTGGGCAGAGAAACTAGACAGGAATTGCCTCACAGTGAAAACAATATTTGTTTATTGGTGGTTAACAATACTTGGGAATCATTCCTTTTTGTATGTGCTGATCTAGGAGTCTTTAGATGCTATTCGTGTTTACATGTAATTGCCAACTGTTTTTCTCTGTGTTCCTATCATTCTCCTTGGCATTTAAATTTGTGCAAACTCTAAATTTTTATAAATGGAGGAAAAAGAGACAATAAGTAGTGTTTTAATGTAAAAAGTATAATTACATAGAACAATAAAGAATGAACTTTAAAAGATGAATAAGATAATATAGTAGAATTGTAAAACAATGCAATTACAAAACAATATTGATTTCTATAGGACAAATCAGAAACCTACAGATTGAGAAAAAAATTTTCACTAACCCCACATCCAATAGAAGGTTAATATCCAAAATATATAAAGAACTCAAGAAACTAACCTCCAAATAACCAAACAACTCAATCAAAAAATATGATGTAATACTAAACATAGAATTCACCATAGAGAAATTTTGAATGGCCAAGAAGCACTTAAAAAAACATTCAAAATCCTTAGTCATCAAAACACAAGTCAGAACAACGCTGAGATTCCACCTTATACCAATCAGAATGGCTAAGATCAAAAACTCAGGTTACAGCACATGTTGGCAAGGATGTGGGGAAAGAGAAACACTCCTCCATTGCTGGCGGAACTGCAGACTGGTACAACCACTCTGGAAATCAATCCAGAGGTTCCGCAGAAAATTGGAAATAGATCTACCTGAAGACCCAGCAATACTACTCTTGGGCATATACCCAAAAGATGCTCCACCATGCCACATGGGCACATGCTTCACTATGTTCATAATGATCTTATTGGTGATAGCCAGAAGTTGGAAACAACCCAGATGTCCCACAACAGAAGAATGGATGCATAAAATGTGGTTCATTTACACAATGAAATACTACTCAGCTATTAAGAATGAGGACATCCTGAGTTTTGCAGGCAAATGGATAGAACTAGAAAATAGCATCCTGAGGTAACTCAGACACAAAAGGACAATCTGGTATGTACTCCCTGATGAGTGGATTTAGCCAAATAGAGTACAAAATACAAAGGATACAATCGACAAAACCCAAGAAGGTTAATAAACAGAGGACCCAAGTGAGGATGTTTCAATCCCATTTGGGAGGGAGAAGAAAGCAATCACAGGGAGCAGAGGGAGAGAGGGACTTGGATAGGAGAGGGGAGGGAGAGGGTAAAAGGGGAACATGATCAGGTATTTGGGGGCTGGGGGTGGAGGAAACAGGAGTGAAGCCCTGAGGGTCAGCAGAAAGAACTGCAACAGGCAACCTTGTGAGGTAGGAGGTGAGGGGACCCTCTAGAATGTACCAAAGACCTGAGAGGTGAGAAACTTTCAGTACTTAAAGGGAGGCACCCTTCGATGAAGTGCCCAACAGTGAGGAGAGGAGAGGGAACTTGTAGAGTCCACCTCCTATAGAAAGACAGGGCATCAAGTACAGGGATGGGGTTGCCATCCCACAGTAAAATATATGATCCAGGATTGTTCTTGTCTAAAAGAACTGCAGGGACAAAAATCGGAGAAGATACTGAGAGAAAAGAAGGCCAGTGACCAGCCCAACTTGTGATTCAGGTAAAGGGGAGGCTCCAAGGCCTGACACTCTTATGGATGTTATGATGTGTTTACAGAGAGTGGGACTAGTATGGCATTTCTCTGAGAGGCCCAAGAAGCAACTGACTAAGACAGATGCAGATATTTACACCCAACCAATGGAATGAAATTTGTTGCCCTGTGATTGAATTAGGGAAAGATTGGAAAAAGGGGAGGAGGAGGGTGACCACATAAGAAGACCAGCAGTATCAATTAACCTAGAACCCTGAGATCTCTCAGACACTGTACCACCAACCAGGCAGCATACACCAGCTGGTTTGAGGCCCTGTACACATATACAGCAGAGGACTACCTGGTCTGGCCTCAGTGAGAGAATATGCACCTAACCTAGAGAGCTTTGAGACCCCATGGAGTAGGAAAGCCTGACAGAGTTGAGTGGGGGGACATTCTCTTGGAGATGGAAGAGGAAAAATGGGGTTAGGAAATGTCACAGGGTGGACCAGGAGGAGGATAACGACTGGAGTGTAAAAAACGAATAAAGATAATTTTTAAAAGAGGAAAAAAGTTTGTTAAAAGTTTATCAATAAAGAAAATGCAATAGCTAAGTATTTGTGAAAATTAAACTATCTTGTAACTTTGGGTTTAAATGCATAACTATGAGCTGAGATATTCACAGCATATATTAACATGACTGAAAACACTAAAACTCCCCACAATCTGGAAACAACCTCCAATTATAACACTCTCCAAATTTATGGGTACATAAAGTGTGAATCTATTACTCAGTGAAGCCATTCTAAGATAGAAGTATCTTTTTCCTCAAGAAATATTGACATAAATTACTCAATCACATTAAATATGGATAGAAAGATTATCATCAATATATTTCTCACTTTAGAGTCATTCTGTAATGTCAGGGGTTTTTCATAATATTTATTTTTATATACCATATTTTATCTTGCTCTTTTCCCCTTCCATTTCTGTCCATATCCTCACTTCCTTCTTACACAAGCAACTTCATATTCTACTTCTTGTTATCTCAGAAAACAGAATAAAAACAAAACAAAAAACTTAAAACAATCAAATAAAAACACAATAAGACAAAAAATACCCAGATAAGACAAAACAAAAAGTACACACAAAACTATGTAGTTCAGTTTTTATTGGCAAAATGGTCATGTGGCCTGCCATGGAGTGTACTTGTTATACCCACTGACACTACATTGGAGAAAACTGATTTTCTCTTTTGCCTGCAGGAATAAGTTGCAAATGGCTTCTTGATTGGTGGTGGGGCTTAGTGTAAACCATACCTTCTTAGTGCTCCTTTTGTTTTTGTGGTTTGTACCTTTGCAGGTATTGCACATGCTGTTACAGTTTCTGTGAGTTCATATGTGCATTAGTCTTCTTTACTATGGAAGATATTTTACCACCATACAATAATCTAGTTTTTCCCCTTCTTTTTCCATATAGATTTTTGGTTGATTCATTGTATAATTCTTTTTCTTTCTATTTGGTTGATTTAACTCCTGAGTTTGATTATTTCATGCCTTTGACTCCTCTTGGGTGAATTTGCTTCTTTTTGTTCTAGAGTTTCAGATGTGCTGTCAAATTGCTAGTACATGTTCTCTCCAGTTTCTTTTTGTAGGCACTTAAAGCTATGAGTTTTCCTCTAAGGACTACTTTTATTGTGTCCCATAAGTTTGGGTATGTTGTGGCTTCATTTTCATTAAACTCTAGATAGGCTTTAATTTCTTTCTTTATTTCTCCTTGACCAGGTAATCATTGAGTAGAGTATTGTTGAGCTTCCACGTGTGTGGGGGCATTCTATTGTTTATAATGTTATTGAGGAGCAGCATTAGTCCATGGTGATCTGATAGGATGCAAGGAATTATTTCAGTCTTCTTGAATCTGTTGGGGCCTGATTTGTGACCAATTATATGGTCAATTTCAGAGAAGGTACCATAAGGTGCTGAGAAGAAGGTATATCCTTCTTCCATAGATATCTGTTAAATCCATCTGTTTCATAACATCTGTTAGTCTCTCTGTGTCTTTGTTTAGTTTGTGTTTCCATAATCTGTCCATGGCAGAGAGTGTGGTGTTGAAATCTCCCACTATTATTGTGAGCAGTGCAATGCATGCTTTGAGCTTTAGTAAAGTTTTTTATATGAAGGTAGATGCCCTTGCATTTGGAGCATAGAGGTGCAGAATTGAAAGTTTCTCTTGGTAGATCATATTTGATGAATATGAAGTTTCCCTCCTTATCTTTTTCGATCATTTTAGGGTGAAAGTTGATTTTATTTGATATTAGAATGGCTACTCCAGCTTTTTTCTTGGGACCATTGGCTTGGAAAATTGTTTTCCAGCCTTTTATTCTGAGGTGGTGTCTGTCTTTGTCACTGAGGTGAGTTTCCTGTATGAAACAAAATGTTGAGTCCTGTTTACATACCCTGTCTGATAGTCTATGTCTTTTTATTGGGAAATTGAGTCCATTGATATTAAGAGATATTAAGGAAAAGTAATTGTTGCTTCCTGTTATTTTTGTTGTTAGAGCTGGAATTCTGTTCATGTGGCTATCTTCTTCTAATTTTGTTGGAAAATTACTTTTTTGTTTTTTCTAGGATGAAGTTTCCCTTATTGTGTTGAAGTTTTCCATTTATTACCCTTTGAAGGGCTGGATTTGTGGAAAACATATTGTGTAAATTTGGTTTTGTCATGGAATACTTTGTTTTTTCCATCTATGGTAATTGAGAGTTTTGCTCGGTATAGTAGCCTGGGCTGGTATTTGTGTTCCCTTAATGTCTGTATGACATCAACCCAGGATCTTCTGGCTGTCATAGTCTCTGGCAAGAAGTCTGGTGTAATTTGATAGGCCTGCCTTTATATGTTAATTGACATTTTCCCCTCACTGCTTTTAATATTCTTTCCTTGTTTTGTGCATTTGGTGTTTTGACTATTATGTGACAGGAGGAATTTATATTCTGATCCAGTCTATTTGGAGTTCTATAGGCATCTTGAATGTTCATGGGCATCTCTTTTTTAGGTTAGGGAAGTTTTCTCGTATAATTTTGTTGAAGATATTTACTGGCCCTTTAATCGGAGGTCTTCACACTCTTTATAACTATTATCCTTAGGTTTGCTGTTCTCATTGTGTCCTGAATTTCCTGGATGTTTTGGGTTAGGAACTTTTTACATTTTGTGTTTTCTTTGACTGTTGTGTCAATGTTTTCTATGGTGTCTTCTGCACCTGAGATTCTCTCTTCTATCTCTAGTATTCTGTTGGTGATGCTTGCACCTATGGTTCCTGACTTCTTTCCTGGGATTTCTATCTTCAAAGTTGTCTCTCTTTGTGATTTCTTAACTGATTCTACTTCCATTTTCAGGTCCTAGATGGTTTTGTTCAGTTCCTTCACCAGTTTGGTTATGCTTTCCTGTAATTCTTTAAGGGATTTTTGTGTTTCCTCTTTAAGGGCTTCTACTTGTTTACTTGTGTTCTCCTGTAATTCGTTAATGATTTTTGTGTTTCTTCTTTAAGGGCTTGAAACTATTTACATGTGTTCTCCTGTATTTCTTTAAGGGAGTTAGTTATTCATGCTCTTCTTAAATTCCTGTATCACCATCATGAGATATGATTTTAAATCCAAATCTTGCTTTTCTGGTGTTTTGGGATATCCAGGACTTGCTATGGTAAGTACTAGGAGTACTAGGTTCTGATGAAGCCAAGTATTCTTGGTTTCTGTTGGTAAGATTCTTACATTTGCCTTTTGTCATCTGATGATCTCTGGTGTTTTATGTTCTTGCTGTCTCTGGCTGGAGCTTGTTCCTTCTGTGGGCCTGTAAGCCTGTGTCAGTGCTTCTGGGAGATCAACTCTCCTCTGATAAGACCCGTGTGCAGTGAATTGTGGATCAGTCGTCCCTCCTGAGTCCTGGGGTCAATACAAACCCTGGAGACAGGCTCTCCACTTGTGGGGAAGGGGCAAAGAGGGCTGTGGATCTACAGTACCTCCTAGGTGAAGAGGGAGGTAGAAAGGATCCTAAGCAGGCTGCTCTGCGACTCCACATATATTTTTGAAGGGGATATAAAGACATACCATTTACAACTGAGTGATCCAAAGTCTCTTACATAGTCATGTTGCTATGTTAATTACCATCTATTACAAGTGTCTCTGATGAGTGCTCAGTAATGCTTTGATTTATACATTTTGTAATTTCATTTTTTCATAATGGCTGAATGATATTCTGTTGGAAACCATGAGAGCCCTGAGATAAACATTCTGCCCCAGCTAATTGAGAACCCTGAGATTAACATCCTGCCTGACAATCACAAGGATCTGGCTTGGCCCTGAGAAAAAGAACATTCACGAAAATCCACCCCCTCTCCACCTGTCATCCACCCCCTCCCCACCTGTCACACCGGAGCTCAACCCCAGAAGATTTTGTAACCTATCTCCCACCTTCCTTTCCCCCTCCCTCCAAGATTTTTGCTTTAAATATGCTCTCCTCAACCAAGTAAACGGCTCTTGACAAGCAATGCTTCCTTGAGTCCTGTCGTCTCTCTCACCCATTCTTTATTCACAGGTTGTGACCCTCCTCGTTCCCCCGAATAACATGACCTGCAGGCCAGGTCAGGTGGCGCCCGATGTGGGGCTCGAGGCACGGGTCACCTCCCAGAAGGATTAAGATCACGATCGAATCCAGGTTCATGACTGACGCTGCTTGCCTGGTTGCTCCAGTCATTAGGTAAGTCATCCGTCTTAGACATCTCAAGAATGGGCCATTCCAAGTCTAAAGAAGTCCGCTTTATAAAGGACTTAAAAGAAGCTCTCAGAGAGAGGGGCATCAGGGTAAAGAAAAAGGACTTGGTAAGATTTTTTATCTTTATCGGAGACATGTCCTTGGTTCATGATAGATGGACCAACAATACATTCAAAAAAAATAGCAGAAAGTAGGTCACGAACTAAATGCTTTGATTGAAAAGGAGGGTAATGATGCTGTTGGTCACAGTATCTTTTCCTAATGAGGTCTTATTCGTGATATAATTGAGTCATCTGAGAGCAGAGGAGGCCAAAAACAACTTCTCTCTGTTGCTGAACTTTGCTTGAAAGAGTCCCTTCTGCTTTCTTGCTCCCCCGCCTGCGCTTCTCTGCCTCCGTCTTCCTTTACTCTTATGGATATGCCTTCTGACCCTTTGCCTCCCAACCTCCTTCCTCCTCTATTTCTGACCCCACTGCTGCTCCCCCTTCTCAGAAGTACTCCTCGCCCCTCCCGGCCTCTTCACCCGTTCCTCTGTCTAATCCCCTTTACCCCAGACTTCCCCCTTTCTATGAAGACCCCATTTCGTCCATTGAGTGTGGCTGTTCCCCTTTCTGTGCCCCTGTTGTTCACCTTCAAGTCAAACCTCCTGCCACTTCCTCGGCCCGTCCTTCATCCCAAAAACCTCTTCCTTCCCAACATGGCTCCTCCACACAACCTTCTGTGCTCCCCCCCATCTTCCTCGCCAAGCCTGATGATGGTCCCCTCAACCCTGATGACACAGAGACTCTAGAAGAAGAGGCCACCCGATTCCATTCTGAAAGTTGGCCTCCCCTCCTCTGCACCCCCTCTCTACTCCTCTTTCTCTCCCTTTACTTCTCCCCTCTCGGTGTCTCCCGTGTTCCTCCTGTCATTCTTCAAGTTGTTTTTGTAGAGTTAAAGCCCAGCTCCATTCTCAGATTTCTGATGCTGTGGAGATCGTCCTCCTCCAAAAACGACTTTCACTTTTAACCTCTCATTTTTTCCTGAGTGCCCAGTCCAGCTCCTTCTCTTGCCTTCCCTGTTACTCATTCACAATCCCATCCTGACCCCTCCTCTCCCTCCTACACCCCACAAGATGATACCAGGGACCCCCACTCCTCTTCCGATGCCCCCGCCTGTGATCAGTCTCCCTCGCGGGCTCCCACTGTCCACTCTGAGAGGTCTAGTAATAGAAGTCAGGAGAGTCTCGCCAGTTCTGATTCTGAATCTAGTGGGGGAGAAGATGCCCCTCCCACCATATTCCACTGGTTAAAATTTAAGAAACTTGAGAAATTGAATTCTGCGGTCCGCAATTATGGGCCTAACGCCCCCTTTACTCTCTCCCTTTTGGAAGATCTGGCAGAGGGCAGCCACTTGACACATAATGAATGGATTACCACAGCTCAGTCAGTCCTCACATGTGGCCAGTTCCTTGCATGGCGTGCCGATTGGGCCGACCATTGCCGAGACACCATTCGAAAAAATTATCAAAAGGGGCGGCACACAGCCCAAAAATGGTCCCTAGACAAATTGTTGGGCAAAGGCAAATACTCCACAGATGAAAAACAGCGCGCTTTCTCCCTCGGTCTTTTGGCTCACTCTAGCTCTGCTGCCCTTGCAGCCTGGAGGAGCATCTCCTCCCCTGGTGCACTTCTATCCCCCATGACCAAGATCTTGCAAGGGCCCCAAGAACCTTTCAGCGATTTTGTTGCCCACCTCCTAGAGGCAGCCGAGAGATCTCTTGGTCCAGGACAGACTGATAACAAACTTCTTAAACAGCTTGCCTACAAGAATGCCAACTCTGCTTGTAAGGTGACCCTACGAGGTAAATTTAAGGGAAAAGATCTAGATGAGATGATTCAGATGTGCAGAGAAGTTGATCCTATCACAGATAAATTTACCAAGGCCATCCTTGCAGTAGGGATAACCACTGGCTCACAGGCCTGCTTCCACTGTGGACAGAATGGCCATTTTGCCCGAAACTGCCCTAACCCTACTGCTAGAGGCATTGAAAACTCTGCCACTTCAGGTCCTCCTTCTTCCCCATAACAGACCTCCCCCTAACACTGTCTGCCCTCCTTGTAGGAGAGGCCGTCATTAGGCCAATAGTTGCTGTTCAAGAACAGATGTCATGGGCAACCCTCTCCCCCCTCATCAGGGAAACTTCTATGGGGGCCAGTCCCAGGCCCCCAGACCAATCATGTTTCAGCCTGCCTCGGGACAGATTCAACAGGCTGCAATTCAGCCACCTCCACCCAGTCTACCCCCGCCACTAATTCCTCTCCCCTCTTCCCCACCACAAACCCGCATCCTCTGTCCCAACAGGATTGGACTTCTGTGCCACCTCCTCAACAGTATTGAATCCTGAGGATGGAACTGTCCCCCTACCTGTCACCTTGCGGGGGAACCCTCCCCCCCCGAGACGGCCATACTTGTTCTGGCACGTGCCTCCCCTTCCCTCGCTGGCCTTCTGATTTACCCTACTGTCCTTGACCCTGTACACTTGAAAAACCCTCATCTCTTTGCCCTGGTCACCCAGGGATGACTTTTGATATCCCCTGGACAGGTTCTTGCTCAAGCTCTCCCTCTGCCTTTGACCCATCAGCCTTTCTC
>NW_022196895.1:85325424-85336738 GCF_008632895.1 Mastomys coucha
GACCTCAAGGACTGCTTCTTCTGTATTCCCCTCCACCCAAAAGATTCTAAGAGGTTTGCCTTTAGTCTACCCGTTACTAATCAGATTGGGCCCTCACCCCGTTTTCAGTGGCGAGTCCTCCCTCAGAGGATGGCAAGTAGTCCTACCCTGTGTCAAAAATATGTGGCCCAGGCTGTCGACCGTCTGCGTTTAAAATACCCCTTCCTATACATTATTCATTATATGGATGATATTTTATTGGCAGGACCCTATGAAGACCAACTTTCCACAGTTACCCAAGAATTAGTTCACAATTTGACCACTTTGGGTTTAAAGATTGCCCCTGAGAAGATCCAAAAGCAACCCCCCTTTCTTTTCCTGGGTTTTGAGTTGGGAGCCTCTTTTATCTGCTCTCAAAAGGTTAAAATACAACAAGATGCCCTCCATACATTAAATGATTTCCAAAGGTTACTTGGAGATATCAGTTGGTTGCGCCCCTATCTTAAGCTCACGACCGGAGACCTCAAGCCCCTTTTTGATGTTCTTTGGGGTGACTCGGACCCCTCTTCTCCAAGGAAGCTCTCTCAGTAGGCCGCAGTGGCCTTACACAAGGTGGACGTTGCTATCTCTCAACAATCCATCTCTTATTATCACCCTTCCCATCCCTTCTCCCTTCTCATCTTCCCCTCCCCATTCTCTCCAACAGGATTACTGTGGCAGGACCGCCCCCTCTTTTGGCTACATCTCCCTGCCTTGCCCTCCAAGGTCCTCCCTACCTATCCCTCTCTTGTAGCTTCCCTCATCCAACAGGGCCACGAGGCTACCAAACCGGTGCAGGTCTACTATCATCACCTTAACACTGAAGAGCCATCACAGGCTCCCATCTCTGTGGCCCTGCATGCCCCAGACTCCCCGCCCTTCGGCCAGCCTCTCAATTTTCGGGTCTTACAGGAAGGACGCTGGAAAGATAGGTTTTGCCTTGGGTCTCACTAGGAATGGTCCATCCCATCTCCCCCTCTACTCAAAAAAGCCTAAGGCCATCAGTCCTGACCCACCCTGGCTCTCTCCCCACGACAAGGGTCCTGGTAAGTCAGAGATGGAGCTGGCATTAAGTCTTGACCGCCTAAGACAGGGCAGCCCCGTGTGGGGGGGTTGACCCAATGACAGGTAAGAGTTTGAGCATTGCCCTCTACCAGGCTCAGGCTCCCATCGTGAGACCTTAAAGATGAGGTTGAGAGGCCTCCTTCCAGAGCACTTCACTGTGATGATCCAATTGACCTTATTATACAGACAAGGGGGAGATGTTGGGAACCATGAGAGCCCTGAGATAAACATCCTGCCCCAGCTAATTGAGAACCCTGAGATTAACATATTGCCTGACAATCACAAGGATCTGGCTTGGCCCTGAGAAAAAGAACATTCACAGAAATCCACCCCCTCTCCACCTATCATCCACCCCCTCCACACCTGTCACACCAGAGCTCAACCCCAGAAGATTTTGTAACCTTCCATCTCCCTCCTTCCTCTCCCCCTCCCCTTGTAAACTTCCTTCTCCCTCCTTCCTCTCCCCCTCCCTCTAAGATTTTTGCTTTAAATATGCTCTCCTCAACCAAGTAAATGGCTCTTGACAAGCAATGCTTCCTTGAGTCCTGTCGTCTCTCTCGCCCATTCTTTATTCACAGGTTGTGACCCTCCTTGTTCCCCCGAATAATGTGACCTGCAGGCCAGGTCAATATTCCATTGTGTAAATGTGTCATATTTTCATCATCAATTCTTCATCTGATGAACATCAAGGAGGTTTTGATTTTTGACTTAGACCCATCCCAACATTGTGTGGTCCTTGTAGAGAATAGTTATGAGGTTGGAGTCACAAAAGAGGAGAAATAGACTAGAAGAAAATGCCAAAAGGGCAAAATAAAAAAATTAGAGGGACCTTGGGTCTGGCAACAAAAAACCCAACACTAGGGAATGGAAATGACTTAGAGGAATGCAGTCTTATATAGTCTCTTTCAAGACACAATTTTTGTTTTCTAAAATCCTTTCACTGTTGCCTTAGTCTGAACAATACAGTGGAGCAATAAAAATGTTATTCATGCTTTCAAGTTCTGAATGTTCAGTGTTCTTTGTGGTGCTGACATATTCAAATTGTCCCAGATACAGGAAGAAATAAAAATGATGGACCATGCATGAGAAAAGTCAGTGTTTTCTGTGTATATTAAAGATGCATGAAGTTCCCAGCATATGGGTGTTTTCTAGTAATCACCTTAAAGTTGGAAAAAATAGGTCTGACATTCTGATTCAAAATTATAAAAGTCATAGCCCACAAACATATGTAGGTACACACTGAGAAAAGCATTTTTAACATTTTTATTTTTATAACATAATTCAAGAAAGAAGTTATAGAGATTAGTAAAGTACATGTGACTAAACTACTTTTAAAATATTATAATATAAATTACATGTATCATCTCACATGAAATAAATGTCTATGTATAGGGCTAAACATCATAAATAAATGAGCTACTGTATTCACTTTAGTCCCAAGCAAAAGCAAACTACATAAACATCTGATCTGAAGTATTTAAGAATTTGCCATCCATCATTTTGAAATGTGCCAAATACATCATCCTAGTAAATGAGAAGAACTTCAGATAAATCTGACACCATGGGTACAAGACATAAGTGAATTCTGGGTTGTATTGCATTTCCTATATGTAGTAATTAGAGATCTTCTTCCAAAAAAATTGTACTCTGTGGTCATGCATGTTTCATGGAACACAAAACATTGGCCATGTCATTACATTGAAAGATATTTCTGATGTCAGTTTCCAACACTGGAATATGAGTCATGTGTCTCACAACTTCATGTACCCTATATACCAATATAATCCATATCTCTGGCCACTATGGCCACCTGTACTCATACTTACATTCCCATCAAACCATATAGACATATCCACCCAAAAATATACACATACACAAAGTTAATCTGAAAGAAGATAAGAAACAGAAATGTTTTAGTAAAATTGAACTATAACCCTATCTCTATGTATTTAAATAAAATATGATAGAAATTAATACATTTTACAGTTGATTGGTTATAGTCATGCTTTAATCCACCATTTAAATTAATGAACCACCCTCCTACTGGTTTATTCCTACCACTGAAATACTTAGTGTCTAAGTAAATCATCTAGCCTTATATATCAGGATTCAGTTAACTAGTTTAACAATTACACAATATTTTCCAACATAATATCAAAGTTTTCAGGGCTATTACTTTCTCCTTTCTTGGAAATTTACCGTGGTTAGATTTGAATATAGCTGTCACAGTTAATTTTTCAATATGATAGCAAAAAATATTTTGAACATCTTTTTTACTCATCACTTTGGTTTTTTCTTATCATTATTTTATAAACTCATTTATATTTTTGTTATAACTTTGAATAACTATATTGATCTCAAAATGATCAGAAAAATAGGATGTGGATCCATCAATTTTAGAGCAGCACACATATAATGAAAGTATTAGAAACAGAACAATAGTTGCAAGATAAATGTGGACAAAAATCAATGAAAGTTAAATTATATCTCATCAATTTTGAAACTTTTGACTTAGATTATTATTACAACTTTAAAAATATAATTATATGTATAGGTAGATTCAATACCTAATCAGAAATAGTATTTTAAATCAAAATTGAGGCCTAGAATTTCATTACATTTTAATGTGTCAAATACTAATTTAAATTGTGAAATATATTTTACTAAGGAGAACTTAAATTTCAGGAGATAATAAGGCAGAATTTTAATTATAATGTGCGATTTTGTCAGTATAATTTTTGAGAAAACTATAATATTTCAGTTTTGCAATACTAAAATTGTTGATCCCTTGACAAGTAGAAGTTTCATTTATTTCCTTCTAGCAATGTAACCAAAGTTCTTGTAATGAACTCTGTGAAACTTATAGATTACTTTGCTGTCTGATAATTCTTCCATGATGCAAAAACTGCTCAAAGCTACCCCTGTTATGCAAGATTTCAAATAATAATGTATGCCAGATTACTTATATTATTCCCCACCTCAACTACTTAACTTCCTCTCTGATTACTGAAAATTATATTCTCAAATCTAGCCCAATTAACATGTTGTTTTAGCCAAAGTGAAAAGTAAAAAGGAAAGAGCTGAAGATGAATAGAAATAATAAGCAAAATATTTATTGAAGCTGAAACTAGTTTTTACAATTATTAAAATATTGTAAAGCTTCAAATTGTTGTTTTTTTGTTATTGACACAGTAGCTCAGGCTGGCTTTACATTATCTACTCAGCTGAAGATGATCTTGAACTTCCACTCCTTCTATTTCTACATCCCAATGCAATGATGTCAATAAAACTCAGAGCTTAGACTAAAATATCTGTTAGCCATTTTGCTTCTAAAATATATTAATTAACAAATGTAATTTTCTGTTTTAAAAATACCAGTTCAGAATACTAAAATGTTGTATATAGTTCAGTAAAACAGTTCTATTATTGTTCATATCTTATGTTTGCCCAAAAATACTATATGTATATCACTTTGTAAAAAAGGCAAACAAACTGATAGTGTATACTTTATTAAAAAACATGGAAAATTTAAAATACTTGACCTCATACTTGGAAACTAAGTGTAATAAACTCATTAACAAAACTGATTTTCTTTAGGCAGAATTGGCAGTACTTAGCAGTATTAGGACTGTGGTGGGGGAAACAGGAAATATAAGGTGCTCAAGATTATCCCTTGCTGTTTAGTGAATTTAAGGACAACCCTGGCTAGACTAGACATTGTCTCTAGAAAACAATAGCAAAAAACAACAATAAAAATAAATCTATATTTTGAATATTATTAGCAAGTATATTCTTAAAATAATAAAAATGGCATTAATATGCGAAATAATAGCTCATATTTACACAACCAAAACTGATTACATGAACAGTGAAAAGGTATCTTTTTAAATGATTAAAGATATTTACAGTATTTAATGGCTAATAGTAACTAAAAGTAACCCTGTGCATCTCTACTAAACAATATACCCAAAGTTATGAAGATTTAAACAGAATGCAGTAGCTCCAAATCATTGTAATAAATTTACATCTTATTGCCTCTTGTGCTTTAAGAAAAATGCTGGGATTCATTTGATTCAAATAATTTTCACATTTTAGCAAAATGACTCTAAGTTATAAAAAGTTCCTAAAACATAGACTATTAATCTCCTAGGACAGTGATCACAGAGTGAAAGATGGAACTAATCACCATTTTTCATTAAGCATGTATGCTTCAAGAATGATTTAATAAAGCAAACAGAGAGGAAGTTCAATCACGTTGATCATCACTAGTAGAAATCTGCCCCTGCTACTGCTACTGTTGTGTTTGCACCAAGGATAGAAATAATGAGTTTATTTCACATCTTCTTGCTCTAATATAAAAATGTATTCTCTCACCCCAGACTCTGAACAATTTGCTTCTGTTCACCAAAGACTAATATTACATGGTAATATTAACTATATTCATTTAACTATAAAAAGCCAGATACACAAAGTAAATATTAATCACAAAATATATTATGAAGAATATTACTGAGATGAAGTAAAATAAAAGTCTCATTGTCACAGGCCACTAAACATAAATTTTTGGTTATTTCCATAAATTTCACCAAGGCTTTAGGAGACAGTTGGATGTCAAGAAATTTTACAGGATAAAAGAAAGTTAATAAGCACAGATTATTTTTCTAATTGTGACTCACTGAATGTGAAAGAATAGAAATAGGGATAGGTCCTGGTAAACAAAATTCTAAAGTACTTATGACAAGGAGAATAAGTTTTCATTATCACAGGCAGGGCCTAATCTTGGCTAATGTTGAAAATATGATGCAGTTGTTAAAATGTATAATAGTAGCTCTTCAAACTTTGAATATATTCAATTGCTTCATTTAAATTATATAAAGCAGGGCATTAGAAACATCAACAACTTAAATCATCAATGGACTCCTGCCTAGATGAATAATAGTAGCACATGCCCAGTACTAGTAGCTTTCCACTGTACTGGTTACTACACTTTTAGTTCTCTTCTTCATTGCATAAATCTTCCAACATGAAGTCATAAACTCCTGTGACAGGTGTCACAATAGTCATGTACTCACTGATATGTGGATATTAGCCATAAAGTACAGATTACCATGATACAACCCACAGACCCAAACAAGAAGGGAGGCCCAAATAAAGAAGGTTGAATCACACTTAGAAAGGTGAACAAGCTCTCAGCTTCTGATTGACAGCGGTGGATCTGCAATCCTCTCAGCCACTTCCCTGAAAGTGGAGAGCCTGCCTGAAGGGAGTGCTTTAACCCAGGGACTCAGGTGAGATCCACCATTTTCTCCCCAGTGACTTTCTAAGGCAGGACCAGCTGGGAGGCATAGGACTCAAGAGTCACAGGGTGGCAGGGACAGAATCCTCCCAGATTCTGAGTGAGGGCAGTGGATCTGCAATCCTCTCTGCCCTTTCTCTGCAAGTGGAGAGCCTGCATGAAGGGAGTGCTTTAAGAAACTCAGTGACATTCTAAGACTGGACCAGCTAGGAGGCACAGGCCTCAGGAGTCAGAGGGGACTCGCAGGGCTGCAGGGTCAGGATTCTCTCAGCCTCCACATGACAGTGGTGGTTCAGAAACCCTATCTGCCCCTTTCCTGCAAGTGGAGAGCCTGCCTTCAGGGAATGCTCTAACCCAGAGACTCATCCATCTGTGCCCAGGATTTACCAGAGGAGAGCTGGACTCCCAGAGTACTGACACGGGCTTACAGACCTACAGGAGGAACAAGGTCTAGTCAGAGACAGAAAGAACATCTAACACCAGAGATCAACAGATGACGAAAGGCAAACGCAAAAATCCTACCAACAGAAATCAAGAATACTTGCCATCACCAGAACCTAGTACTGCAACCACAGTAAGTCCTGGATATCCCAAAACACCAGAAAAGCAAGATTTAGAGATAAAATTATATCTTACAATGGTGCTAGAGGAATTTAAGAAGAACATGAATAACTCCCTTAAAGAAATAAAGGAGAACACAGGTAAAGAGGTACAAGCCCTTAAAGTGGAAACAAAAAAAAAATCCCATGAAGAATTACAGGAGATCACAAATAAACAAGTAGAATCCCTTAAAGAGGAAACACAAAAATCCATTAAGGAATTACAGGAAAACACAAACAGCTGAAGGAATTGAGTAAAATCATCAAGGAACTAAAAAATGGAAGTAGAAACAATTAAGAAATCACAAAGAGAGACAACTCTGGAGTTAGAAATCTTAGGAAAGAACTCAGGAAAAATCATCAACAGAATATAAGACATAGAAGAGAGAATCTCAGGTGGAGAAGATACCATAGAAAACATTGACACAACAGTCAAAGAAAATGCAAAATGCAAAAAGATCCTAACCCAAAACATCCAGGAAATCCAGGACATGATTAGAAGACCAAACCTAAGGATAATAGGTATAGAAGACAGTGAAGACTTCCAACTTAAAGGGCCAGTAAATATCTTCAACAAAATTATAGAAGAAAACATCCATAACCTTAAGAAAGAGATGCGCATGAACATACAAGAAGCCTATAGAACTCCAAATAGACTGGACCAGAAAAGAAATTCCACCTGCCACATAATAGTCAAAACAACAAATGCACAAAACAAAGAAAGAATACTAAAAGCAGTAAGAGAAAAAAAGGTCAAGTAACATATAAAGGTAGGCCTATGAGAATTACACCAGACTTCTCACCAGAGGCTATGAAAGCTAGAAGAACATGGGTTGATGTCTTACAGATCCTAAGAGAACACAAATGCCAGCCCAGAGTACTATACCCAGCAAAACTCTCAATCACCATAGGTGGAGAAACCAAAGTATTCCATGACAAAACCAAACTCACACTATATATTTCCACAAATCCAGCCCTTCAAAGGGTAGTAAATGGAAAACTCTGACACAAAGAGGAGAACTACATATCTGAAAAAACAAAAATGTAATCTTCCAACAAAACTAAAGAAGATAGCCACATGAATGGAATTCCAGCTCCAAATACAAAAATAACAGGAAGCAACAATTACTTTTCCTTAATATCTATTAATATCAATGGACTCACTTCCACAGTAAAAAGACATAAACTATCAGATTGCATATGTAAACAGGAACCAACATTTTGCTGCATACATGAAACCCACATCAGTGGCAAAGACAAACACTACCTGAGAATAAAAGGCTGGAAAACAATTCTCCAAGCAAATGGTCCCAAGAAAAAAAGCTGGAGTAGCCATTCTAATATCGAATAAAATCGACTTTCACCCTAAAGTGATCAAAAAAGATGAGGAGGTACACTTCATATTCATCAAAGGTATGATCTACCAAGATGAATTCTCAATTCTGAAACTCTATGCTCCAAATCAAAGGGTATCTACATTAATAAAAAAAACTATTAAAGCTCAAAGCACACATTGCACCACACACAAAATTAGTGGGAGATTTCAAGACCGCACTCTCTGCAATGGACAGATCATGGAAACAGAAACTAAAGCAGGACACAGTAGACGAACAGAAGTTATGAAACAGATGGATTTAACAGATATCTATAAAACTTTTTATCCTAAAACAAAAGGATATAATCTTCTTCTCAGCACCTCATTGTACCTTCTCCAAAATTGACCATATAATTGGTCACAAATCAGGCCTCAAAAGATACAAGAAGATTGAAATAATTCCTTGTATCCTATCAGATCACCATGGACTAAGGCTACTCCTCAATAATGACATAAACAATAGAAGGCCAACATACATGTGGAAGCTTAACAACACTCTACTCAATGATAACTTGGTCAAGGAAGACATAAAGAAAGAAATTAAAGACTCTCTAGAGTTTAATGAAAATGAAGCCACAATATACCCAAACTTATGAGACACAATGAAAGTAGTCCTTAGAGGAAAACTCATACCTTTAAGTGCCAAGAAAAAGAAACTGGAGAGCACATACACCAGCAATTTGACTGCACACCTGAAAATGCTAGAACAAAAAGAAGCAAATTCACCCAAGAAGAGTCAAAGGCAGGAAATACTCAAACTCAAGGCTGAAATCAACCAAATAGAAACAAACAAACAAACAAAAAAACTATACAAAGAATCAGCTAAACCATGAGTTGGTTCTTTTAAAAGTCAACAAAATAGATAAAACCCTTAGCCCGACTAACTAGAGGGCACAGAGACAGTATACTAATTAACAAGATCAGAAATGAAAAGGGAGACATAACAACAGACATGGAGGAAATCCAAAAAATCATGAGATCCTACTACAAAAGCCTATACTCAACAAAACTGGAAAACCTGGATGAAATGGACAATTTTCTAGACAGATACCAGGTACCAAAGTTAAATCAAGATCAGATCAACGATCTAAACAGTCCCATACTTGCTAATGAAATAGAAACAGTCATTAATAGTCTCCCAACCAAAAAATACCCAGGACCAGATGGGTTTAATGCAGAATTTTATCAAACCTTTAAAGAAGACCTAATACGAATACTCCTCAAACTATTCCACCAAATAGAAACTGAAGATACTCTACCCAATTCGTTCTATTAAGCCACAATTACTCTTATACCTAAACCTCACAAAGACCTAACGAAGAAAGAAAATTTCAGACCAATTTCCCTAATGACTATGGATGCAAAAATACTCAATAAAATTCCTGCAAACTGAATCAAAGAACATATCAAAATGATCATCCAACATAATCAAGTAGACTTCATCCCAGGGATGCAGGGATGTTTCAATATATGGAAATTCATCAATGTAATACACTACATAACAAACTAAAAGAAAAAACCATATGATCATTTCATTAGAAGCTGAGAAAGCATTTGACAAAATCCAATATTCCTTTATGATAAAAGTCTTGGAAATATCAGGAATGTAAGGCCCATATTTAAACATAGTAAAAGCAATATACAGCAAACCAGTAGCCAACATCAAACTAAATGGAGAGAAATTGAAGCAATCCCACTAAAATCAGGGACTAGACAAGGCTGCCTATTCTCTCTACCTATTCAATATTGTTGTTGAAGTCCTAGCCATAGCAATTAGACAACAAAAGGAGATCAAAGGGATACGAACTGGAAAGGAAGAAGTCAAATTATCACTATTTGCTAATGATATGATAGTATACTTAAGTGACCCCAAAAATTCCACCAGAGAGCTCCTAAACCTGATAAACAACTTCAGCAAATTAGCCAGATATAAAATTAACTCAAGAAAATCAGAGGCCTTCCTCTACACAAAGGATAAACAGGCGGAAAAAGAAATTAGGGAAACAACACCCTTCACAATAATTACAAATAATATAAAATATCTTGGGGTAACTCTAACTAAACAAGTAAAAGATCTGATTGACAAGAACTTCAAGTCTCTGAAGAAGGAAATTGAAGAAGATCTCAGAACATGGAAAGGTCTCCCATGCTCATGGATTGGCAGGATTAATATAGTAAAAATGGCTATCTTACCGAAGGCAACCTACAGATTCAATGCAATCCCCATCAAAATTCCAACTCAATTCTTCACAGACTTAGAAAGGGCAATTTGCAAATTCATCTGCAACAACAAAAAATCCAGAATAGCCAAAACTATTCTCAACAATAAAGGAACCTCTGGTGGAATCACAATCCCAGACCTAAAGCTGTACTACAGAGCAATTGTGATAAAATCTGCATGGTATTGGTACAGTGACAGGCAGGTAGATCAACTGAACAGAATTGAAGATCCAGAAATGAACCCACACACCTATGGTCACTTGTTCTTTGACAAAGGAGCTAAAACCATCCAGTGGAAATAAGTCAGCATTTTCAACAGATGGTGCTGGCTCAACTGGCAGTTAGCATGTAGAAAAATGCAAATCTATCCATTCCTACCACTGTGTACAAAGTTCAAGTCCAAGTGGATCAGGGATCTCCACATCAAACCAGATACATTGAAACTAATAGAAAATAAAGTGGGGAAGAACCTCAAGCAAATAGGCACGGGGAAAATTTCCTAAAGAGAACACCAATAGCTTATGCTCTAAGATCAAGAATTGACAAATGGGAGCTCATAAAGTTGCAAAGCTTCTGTAAGGCAAAAGACACACAAAATGGCAACCAACAAATTGGGAAAATATCTTTACCAATCCTATATTTGATAGAGAGCTAATATACAATATAGAAAAAGAATTCAAGAAGTTAGACTCCAGAGAACCAAATAACCCTATTAAAAAATAGGGTACAGAGCTAAACAAA
>NW_022196895.1:85336962-85375109 GCF_008632895.1 Mastomys coucha
CGGAATACAGGAAGAACAACCCACAAACCACAAGAAACTCAAGAAAAAGGAAGACCAAAATGTGGACAGTTCATTCCTTCTTAAAATCGGGAACAAAATACCCAGGGAAGGAGTTACAGAGACTAACTATGGAGCAGAGACTGAAGGAAAGACAAGCCAGACTGATATATTTATCTTCTGAGAGGCTGTGACAGTACCTGACTAATATAGATGTAGAGGTTCACAGCCATCCATTGAACTGAGTACAGGGTCCCCAATGAAGAAGTTAAGAGAAAGGACCAATGGAGCTGAAGGATTTGAGCCCCCTGGGACAAACAACAATATGAACTAACTAGTGCCCTCAGAGCTCCCAGGGACTCAACCACCTACCAACGACTATACATGGTGTGTCTGATTGTTCTGGCAGCATGTGTATAGCAGAGGATTGCAAAGTCAATCATCAATGGGAGGAGAGGCCCTTGGTCCTGTGAAGGTTCTGTGCCCCAGTGTAGGGGAATGCCAGGGCCAATAAGTGGGAGAGGGTGAGGTGGTAAGCATGGGGAGGGAGGAGGCAACAGGGGTTTGTTCTTGTTGTTTTTGTTTGTTTGTTTATTTATTTTTCTTGGAGGGGAAACTGGAAAAGGAAAAATCATATGACATGTAAATAAAAAAACTAATAAAAAAGCAAAAAAAAAAAAGAAAGGTGAACAAAATAGTCATAGGAGGCAGTGGGACTGAGAGAAGTTAGTGGGATAGGGGAGGGGGTCAGGAATGTTGGGCAGGATAAGGTATGTGGAGAGATGGGAGGCAAGAGACCCAGAGGGCCAGGAGAATAAATGGAAATCTGCAGCTGCCAGAGGTGGGAGGGTAGGGAGAATCTTTAGGAAGTCCCAGAGGCCTGAGATGTAGGAAGACTCCCAGAAGTCAATGCTTGTGACCTTAGCCAGGATTTCTAATAGCAGGAACATGGAAACTGAAGAGACCATATTTTATTTCCAGGCAGGACCCTAGGTGGTGGGATAAGGACACTAACCCACCCACAAACCTTTTGGTCCAGAATTTGTCCTGTCTGAAAGTAATGCAAGGACAAAGATGAGGCAGAAAAATGAAAGAATAGCCAACCAATAACTGGCCCAACTTGAAACCCAATTCATGGGCAAATACCAGTTTTTGACATTATTAATGATACTCTTATGCCAAGCATAACTGTCTCTATCTAACAGCAAATTGAAACAGAAGCAGATGCCCACAGACAAACATTGAACAGAGGTCTAGGGTTCTTATGGAAGAGTTAGGGGAAGAATTGAAGACCCTTGAAGGAGGTCCTTGGCACATAAATAGCAGCCACGCAGCTCAGTCTTCATATGTGGCCCCTCCCCAACAACTGGAACAGAGGCTCTCCCTAAAACTGTAGCCTGACTGTGATATCTGTTCCCAGTGACCTCAGTGAGAGAGGATGTGCTACTCTGGCAGAGATTTGATGTGCCAGGATGGGGTAGGGGATGTGGCAGGATGGTGGGAATTGCCCAAGAAGAACCTACCTTCTCCTTCTAAAGAAAAAAGGAGGAGAGATGGGAGAGACTTCTGTGAAAGCAGCATCATGAGGAAGCAGTATTTGATGTTAATTAATTAATTAATTATAAATTATACATAATATGAATGATAGAAATTATTTCACAAAATATTAAACCTTTAGTTTAGCACTTTAAAAAGAAGCACTGATCTGAAATATATGTAATACAATATTACAAATGGGTCCATTCGCATATGTAGCAGAGGATGGACATGTTGGACATCAGTGGGAACAGAGGCCCTTGGGCCTGAGGGTGTTCGATGCCCCAATTTAGGGGAATGCCAGGGAGAGAAGACAGGAGTGGGTAGATGGGGAAGTACCCTCATAGAGGCATGGGGAGGAGCTATAGGATATGGGGGTTCTAAAGGGAAGAACTAGAAAGGGGAAAATATTTGAAATGTAAATAACTAAGATATCCAATAAAAAAGATGCAAAACAAAACCCAACAAAATGTGTCTTATTTTCAAAGACAAAAATATCTCATTTATGTTCTTTTGGCTTTAGCCATTATCTGTGGAACTCTATCTTGGAGGTAGCCATGAATTAATCTATTTGAGGTTAAATGACAGATACCAGTAGCATTCCTATCTGTGTGATTAGGAAGAATTATATACACAAAAATGTTAACTACATGAGGTGTTAGATATGTTAATTAGCTTGATTACAGTAATCGCTTTATAGTGTATATGCCTATAAAATCACCTCTTTGTATGCTTTAAGTATATACAATTTTAATGTGTCAATTATAATTTAAAGCTGAAATAACATGGAATAAAAACATCCCAAATAACAGCTATAAGAAGTTACTTCTGATCTGTTTGTCATTTTTAAATTTTCATTCTTTTATAGGTACCTGTTCAGACTGTGTGCATGAGGTCCTACTGTTCTGAAAAGATCCATGCTCAAATTTTATATACATAGTCTTATATATATGGTAATATTTAGCCTTATTCACTCATTACTCTTCATATTATCGGTATTCTTCTTTGTAACACATGCCTTATTGGTTCTCAAATTTAGTGTACATCATAATCACCTATAGCACTTCCTCAAACACTGATCGTGACTTACTACTCTCAGTGCTTTTGGTTTACCAGGTAGTGAGGCAATTGCTGCTGGTTTCTGAGCAACTTCTGAGAATGACTGTTGGAATACAACACCTGTCTCTTGGACACTAGACGATCTATATGGAGAAGGTAAATTTTATCCTCTAACCTGAGTCTTGACACACTTGCCAACAAGAGCAAAGTTAACCAGTTATTTTTAAAGTGGCTGGGTAATGCGATCTTTTTTAAAACATATCACAATCTATAGGAAAGTACTAATGATTACGTATTAAAACAGTTTCTCCTTCTAAGTTTATTTTTACTCACGTATATGTTTGTATATACAGGTAAAAGAGGGAATCTCTAGAGCTGGAGTTAGAGTTGTGAACTATCCATTATGAGTGTTGGGAACTAAACTTTGATCCTCTGCAAAGCTGCAAGTAAATTTAATCCCCTGACTCATTTCCCAAGTCTACTCCTGTTCTTATCCAGAGGGTTATAGACTCCATTTTGAATGTCTGCAAAGATATATTATGGGTTTTTTAAAATCATAATATTGTGACATAACCATCATGATTTGAAAGCAAAACAGATAACTGTTACTGTGATCTCTCTAGTCTTTCTGTTCTCATTTAGGACATACTACTTCGATGAAATAAGTAGTACCCCTGTCTGATTTATAGAGTAAGCACAGATATCGATTTTTACTATGTTAATCCTATCTGTCCATGAGAATGTGAGATCTATCCATCTTATGTTACCTTCTTCAGTTTCTTTCTTCAGAGAATTGAAGTTCTTGTCATGCAGATTTTTCACTTGCTTGATTGGAGTTTCATCAAGATATGTTATATAATTGTAACTATTGTGAAGGGTGTTGTTTTCCTAACTTCTTGCTTAGCCTGTTTATTGTTTGTTTAAAGGAGGGCTACTGATTTTTCTTTTTACTTAATTTTGTATCAAGGCACATTGCTGAAGGTGTTTATCACCTGTAGGAATGCTCTGGTAGAATTTTTGGGGTCACTTATGTACACCAGAATTTCATCTGTGAGTAGCAATAATTTGATTTCTTTTCCAATGTGTATCCCCTTGATCTCTTATAGTTGTCTTATTGCTTTTGCTGGAACTTCAAGTATTATATCGAAAAGATACATAGATAGTGGATAACCTTATCACTGATTTTAATGAAATTGCTTTAAGTTCCTTTCAATTTATGTTAGTTATTGGCTTGCTATATATTGCCCTTATTGTGTTTAGGTATGTGTCTTGTATCTCTTATCTCTCAAAGACTTTTAACATTAAAGAGTGTTGGAATCTATCAAATGTTTTTTTCAGCTTCTATTGAGATG
The DNA here is from genome assembly GCF_008632895.1 of Mastomys coucha. Classification (NCBI taxonomy): domain Eukaryota; kingdom Metazoa; phylum Chordata; class Mammalia; order Rodentia; family Muridae; genus Mastomys; species Mastomys coucha. Next base: position 85,340,907 of record NW_022196895.1, read on the forward strand.
ACCATATGTTTTTATTTTTTGTTCAGTTTGTTTATATGGTGTATTACATTGGTGAGTACTCATATATTGAACCAACCACACACCACAGAGGGCTAATATCCAAAATATATAAAGAACTTAAGAAATCAGACATCTCATTTATCAATTTTTGATCGTAGAGCATGAGCCATTGGAGTTCTGTTTAGGAAATTTCCCCCTGTACGAATGAGTTCAAGGCTCTTTCCCACTTTCTCTTCTATTAGATTCAGTGTATCTGGTTTTATGTTGAGGTCCTTGATCCACTTGGACTTGAGCTTTGAGCAAGATGACAAATATGGGTCTATTTTCATTCTTCTACATACAGACACACATGGTATATACTCATTGATATGTGGATATTAGCCTAAAACCTCAAAATACCCAAGATACAATTCACAGAGCATGTGAAGCTCAAGAAGAAAGAAAACTAAAGTGTGGATGTTTCGATACTTCTTAGAAGAGGGAACAAAATAGTCACGGGAGAAAATAAGGAGGCAAAGTGTGGAGCAGAGACTGAAGGAAAGGCTATCCAGACACTGCCCCACCTGGGGATCCATCCCATATACAGATACCAAACCCAGACAATATTGTGGACGCCAAGAAGTGCTTGCTGACAGGAGCCTGTCTGCTGAGAAGATCTGCCAGAGCCTTAAAAATACTGATGCAGATGCTCACAGCCAACCATTGGATTGAGCATGGAGTCCCCAATGGAGGAGTTTGAGAAAGAATTGAAGGAGCTGAAGTGGTTTGCAACCCCATAGGAAGAACAACAATATCAACCAATTAGACTCCCCAGAGCTCCCAGGGACTAAAACACCAACCAAAGAGTACACATGGAGGGACCAATTGCTCCAGCCTCATATGTAGCAGAGGATGGGCTTTTTTAGTATCAATAGGAGGAGAGGTCCTTGGTCCTGTGAAGGCTCGATGCCCCAGTGTAGGCGAATGTCAGGGTGGTGAGGCAGGAATGGGTGGATGGGTAGAGGAGCACCCTCATAGAAGCAGGGGGAAGGAGTATGGGATAATGAGTTTCTGGAGGGGAAACTGGGAAAGGAGATAATGTTTGAAATGCAAATAAAGAAAATATCCAATAAAATTAAAAAATTCAAAAATAAAATTTAGTTCAATTTCTATTGGTCATCTATTATTATTGCTGGAAATGCGGCCTGGCCATTTAAAGCAGTTTGTTTTTCCAGTGAGACTAACTGGAAGCAATTCTTATTTGCAAGTGGTTATTAATTAGAGGCAGCAACTGGGTTACTAATGTGGACCTGAGTCCTCTTCTTTTAGCTATAGGACACCATTTAGTGCAGATCAGTACATGTTCTGCTTATGCTACATGAGTCTCTGTGGGTTCATATATGCATTAGTCCTGCTGTGTTCAGAAGGACTCATTTCTTGGTGCCCTCCATCCCCTCTGGCTCTTACACTCTTTTCATATCTTCTTCTAGAGACTTTTCTTAGCATTGAGAGGAGAGATTTAATGGAGACATCCTATTTAGAACTGAGTATTTCAAGGTCTTTCACTCCATATTGTCTATCCATATGGGGGCCTCTCTATTTGGCTAAGTATTATTTTAAGGCAGTGAAATGACTTCTTAAACTAGGAAACAAAATCTCTGTTCTTTTGCTGCTAGTTTCTGAAAAATGAATAATTAGAATTATAATTAGCATTACATAATATTCCTGCTTGTGGGTGCCAGGGAGGTATCAGTACTGATGTATATGTTTCGGATACAATTGTAGTGATCATTAGAGAGGAAACTAATATCATGAACATTGATTGGCACATACCTTAAGTCCAATACTTCAGTTATGAATTAAATGAATGATGTGTAGTCCTCATGGCAACCTTGATAATATGCAGAAAAATGTAAGGGAGTATGAGGTCAAATAAACAGTCACTTTGCTTGGGTTGATGACTATATAAGTCAGGATTTTAACTCAAGACTGCAGACTCATAGCCATCATCTTTTCTCACAAAGTTTAGCATCTGCATCGTTCCAGCAGCAGTATATTTTAAATATAAATATGGCTATCTAAAAGCAGAAATAACAGAAGAAATAGTAGATTCGGAGTCAGAGGAAAATAAGGAAGTATGGAAGACATGCTATCAAGTTACAATAACACAGAGAAAGATAAGAAATTAGAGAAATACAGCAAAATATATGAAGTAAAGTTAAAAGTATTTTATATGACCATTGTAAATATAGTTAAATCTCATATCTTCTTTGCAATATAATATATACTCTTTGCTTAAACTATTTCTAAATTAGAAGTCATGTTTCTAAATAAAGTATGCCTAAATTCCACTTATTAAAACAGAAAAAAAGGTCTTAATGGTTTTTCTGAGGTTTCTGATTTACCATATACATTATCATTGTGTTCTAACTTCTTAGTTAGCCAAACAATTGATACATCTACATCACAACTCATGTATCTATGGATCAGGGAACATTGTGGAAGAGGGATCAGAAAGATTATAAGAGCCAGAATATTAGGAAGTCCTCTGTGAAAGTTTCTCCTAGAAATGGCTTCATAAAAAAAGATAGGTACAATGGCAATATCAATGGACATACTAAACAGAGTGTAGAAAACTTTGTGGGATCCCATTCCTAGACAAAGAATTATAGGAAACTAATGACTGATGAGAGAAAAGAATTAGCCTTCTCCAAAAATGAAAGCCCCATTGATTGGACAATGAAGAGTAGAGATTCTTGAATGTAATACACACAGACAATAAAAAAGGATACAGCAGGCAGGGTTCATACACACATACACTGGCATTCTTGACTATGTTAATACTTAACTTGCTAAGCCACAAATGGGATTGATTAGTTTTGAGTCAGTATTAATGAATGGACTTAGGGTTAGAGTTAGTTATCTCTGTTGAATTTCTTCCAAAGCTCCTACATGAGTAGTTTGCATTCTAGTTAGAAAAACTATCATCTTTATTTAAAATTCACAGAGCTGAAACAGTTTGGACTCCATGTAACCTTTTGTACTGGCTGGTTTTGTGTGTCAACTTGACACAGGCTGAAGTTATCACAGAGAAGGGAGCTTCAGTTGGGGAAGTGCCTCCATGAGATCCAGCTGTGGGGCATTTTCTCAATTAGTGATCAAGGGGGTTGGGACTCTTGTGGGTGGTGCCATCCCTGGGCTGGAAGTCTTGGGTTCTATAAGAGAGCAGGCTGAGCAAGCCAGGAGAAGCAAGCCAGTAAGAAACATCCCTCCATGGCCTCTTCATCAGCTCCTGCTTCCTGACCTGCTTGAGTTCCAGGCCTGACTTCCTCTGGTGATCAACAGCAAAGTGGAAGTAAGTTAAATCAACCCTTTCCTCCCCAACTTGCTTCTTGGTCATGATGTTTGTGCAGGAATAGAAACCCTAACTAAAACACCTTTATTGGATCCATGGTTTCTGTTCTTGTGACAAAGTGCCTCACTGAAACTATTTTAATAAGAGAAAAATTGATTTATACCACTAATTTCAGAGATTTTTGGTGAAGGTTGATATATCCTGTTTCTTTGGTCCTAAAATAAGGTAAGTTATTATTGTTTTGGAAATGTATATTGAAAGAGGAAGTTCACCTCAAGATGATCAGGATGCAGAGAGGCTGAAAGAAAACATAGAGGCTAAGATATAACTCCAATGACAGGCCTTCAATAACTAAACTTGCTTCCTCTGGCCAGGACCCAGCTTTCCATAATGTCATCAAATTATATATGCATTGCTGGTTTTATCCACTGATCAGATCAGAGCCATCACCCCCCCCCAAAATATCTGAATTTAAATATACTTTCCTGGACAACATTTACATAATTAAAAATTTTAAATATTTTTATTTTGTAATGTTTATTGAATTTGTTCTTTGAAAATCATGCAAGTATATAATGTATTTGTGATTATTTTACTCCCTAACATCTCACTACTATTGACCCCACTCCTCCCTACAATTTTCTCTGAAGCAATGTTTTAGACCAGTTAAGTTCAAACAGTATCTTCAGTGTGACTACTTGTTCAGAACTAAAAGAACTTAACATTGGTGGGCTCCATAAAGGGTACACAACTGAAGAATATATGATGTGTGAACATTCAGTGACATAAAGACACCTAAATTTCCCCTGTAAGGATGAAGGATAGTTACAGAAGAGAGGACATAAAGAGTATATAGGAAGGGCTGTGAAATGCAATTTGATCATGACACAGCCAATCTAATTCTAACTTCTCAACAGCTGTGGCTATAAAAATAGGTGAGTCTAGGATTATAACAGTCGATTATAGCTTTGAGAGAAACCCAGGGAGTTGTATCTCTCTCTAGAGATCAATCTTTTAGCACCCTTTCTTTAAGAAGAATACAGAATATCCAAACCACAGCAGATCTCAGTAGTGACAATGGAATCAGAGCAGAGATCAAGCTTCACTTCTCTCTTAACTTGTCATGGTTCAGTAAGCATCAGTGTCAACTCTAGTAATTTAAGGTAGTATACAACAGGTTTAAGACAAGTGGTACAAGAACACTGCCAATGACTCACAAAAGTAACCAAGCATACATAATTCAGAAGCTTAAAGGATCAGGGTACACTAGTGGGGACTGAGAATATGGGTAGTAGTCCTATTTAAAGAAAACATGATGTATATAATGAATATCTATTTCCCTCACAAATTATATATTTGAGCCTTACCCACAATACAATAGTGTTCTGAAGCAAGGCTTTTGGAATGCAACAGCACCTAAATGAGGTTTGAGTGTAGGTGTTCTCCAGATGGCTGCTGAATACAAATTAATAGAAGATGCTACCGATAAAAATGGGACTTATTATCACATATATCACTGAACGTTTCAGCTCCATGTTTATTACAACAAATTACTACTATAAAGGACACCTGGTCAATGGCATTTTTCTATGGTAGCCTGAGCAATTAAGAGAAAAGAGCAATATATTCTATTATATGAATAGAATATCTAAACTGTTTGTGGACCTGTGAAACACAAAATATACCTAGGAACTTTCTTATATGAAAATTTTAAATAATCTGAATCTTTATCTGACTGCCAAAGTAACTTTACCTCATTTCATACAACAATTATAGTAAAATTTGAGTTTATTTTTAAGTACTTAGAGGTTGAAAATATTGAATACATACTTATAAAAAATACAAATAAGCACAGAGTATAAATCTACTATCTTCAAGAAGAAAAGATATTATCAATTTATCAGATAATTTACTTCATATTTAGAATTTTATTTTAGTGTAATATCTTAAATAATAAATAACAGATACAAATATTTTTCACAGGGGAAATAAATGCCAAAGACATAAAACCCATTGCAGTAATTTGCATTAATGATTTAGATTACCCTGTCAAATATTTACATTGTTTAAATGAAAGTAAAAAAAAAAAATGCATTTAGTATGGTTGAAGTGGCATTTTTCCAAAGGATAATTTTCTTTAAAAGCTTGCTCAAAATATATCATAAAAGCTTTAATGAACCTCTATTATTGGAAGGCTTTTCATCCATGTTTCTGGAAGGCACCTCCACTTCCTAACATTTTTCTAAGGACTCTATAATTTTATGATAGCTTTATTTACCACATCACATATACATAAACTTTTATATTTTTCTATACTGATTATATTAAGATGAACAACTCTTGAATTGCTAAAATATAGATGTGCATTTTCTATGATTAAGAATGTTAATTATTATGGATTTTGTTTGAGCAATCCAATTATCAAATGCAGAAGGATATAAAATTAAAAATGAGAAAATTTGTTTTGATTACAATTAAATGGTTAACATACTACAACATCAAGTTGCTAATCTTTCTTGTTGTGAATCAGCTAAATAGTAAATATTTATTTTACATTATTTTTTCATATTTTAAGGAAATATGCTTTGATATACATACCTATGGCAAAAAATACTGTGGACTCTATTATTCTAAATTTTTATTATCTTATATTAACTTGCTTTATTTCTTGTAGTAAAAAATCTTTGAAGCACCTGTGTAGATGCATAGGGTTCCAACCACACAATGCAAACTTCACTTTCACACTAATATCAGGATTACTGATATAAGTGAATACATTTTATGTTTGAATAAAAGGTTCAAACAGAATGACAACTCCTCCACCCCCAATTTCCCATTCTTGCCCCTAATTGAAAGCAGGTCACAAGGTATACAATGACATCACTACTCAAAAGGACCTTCAGAATGTTGACAAGTACTCAATCCCAGCACCATTCACTTGTCTAGCAAAGGTCATTTGCAAGACTTCCATCTGTTCTTCACATCACCTGTGTCCTTCATTTCAGGAAGGATCATCTCATGATAGTAATAAGCAGCAGGATATGTGAACTTCAGCTCCTTGGGTAGAAATACCCATGTGATAGGATTCAAGTATGATATCTATTTCTAACTAAATGGTCTCTATCACAAAGGACTGATTAATTTGGTTCCAAGCACCCTTACAAAGAAGAGCTTCTTGTCAACCTGAAATATTTATATTACGTTTGCTCAAAATTCAAATAGAGATAAAGCTCACCTGTTCATATCATTTGATCCTTTAAGACACATTTTTGACAACTTAAGACATGGACGAGTAGTCAGAAATCTAATCTTTTCAAGCATTTGACTGATTATTTATTATTTTTTATTATGATTATGATTATAAATTATGATTATTTACATAAGACATTTATCTTCTCTGTTTTTAAAGAATCAGTCTTTCAGACAAAAAGATAAGTGATAGACAGAAGGTGAGTACTCGATGCTGGATATATGATTTATCAAGGACTGAAATGGATAAATAAATATAGTAAATTATATTAATGAGTAATTTTAACATTTTACAATTTAAGCAATTTTGAAAACACATTCATTGACAAACTCATTGATTCACTCAAAAATATACATTGAACAGTTTCTCAAACATGGAAGAACATTGGATATAAATTAATGAATAATAATGTTTGTGTGGCAATCCTGAACTTTTTACTAATCATTTAACTCGATGGGAAAAGAAATAAACTATATTTGAGACTGCCAAGTGAAATAATTTGAAATACATTATTATTATTGCTTTTCTTTAATTTTTGAGAAGGAAGATAAAGGGTATATAACACATTGGATCATGTTTAAGTCTAGGGCAGTATGTTTGGTTTAAATTTTCAGTGTATTTAGTCTTTTAAATCCAATCATAATGATAGTTTTACTCCTATTGATCAACAATGCTGTCTACCTAACAAAAGAGGCTATGCCTATAGTAAATCAGGACTGTCTCTATTCTTCTAAAGGGTCTTAATATTGAAAATGAAGCCCAAAGTGTTAAATATTTCCCACACACAGATTTTGGAAGGAGATGTCTTTTGGTGTTGCCGGAAAATGTGTATATTAGATGATGGGTGTTCTGATGTTTTTTGTATTCTAAGTTAAATACCATCAAGAGCAATACCTCTTCCATTATGGCAGCTTTCTTTTCCTCATTTTTCATTCTCATCTCCTCCTTGCTAGGAAACTTTATAAAGTACTTTAAAATGGATTAGTCAACATATCTTATATAGAAAGCCCTTTAAAATAAATCAGATTCAACAATCTAAAAGTAGTTTGTCCAATTGCTGCAAAGGCTCTGAATACACATTTTCACTATTTGCCTCACATCATTGTTGAGTAGGACATAAATATCCTTGTGGGACCAGGGTTTGAATGAAGTATTGCTTCCAGGATCATAAACCACCTCCCCTAAAGATCAGTAAAGACACAATCAAAATAAAGGTAATTGATATCCTCTGTGTGTGTGTGTGTGTGTGTGTGTGTGTGTGTGTGTGTGCGCGCGCGCGCACATTGTGGATTTGCTAGTTTATTTACTGATGAAATTTCATGATCTTTTTCTCATCTAATTCAATTATATACAAAAACCATAGATGATGTATCATTGTAAAAGTAATTTCTAGGTTCCCTAAAGATGAGAAGGCTATGATATGCCTATGAGAAGACATATGTTATACAATGAATGTACTGGCTGGAGAAGTGCTGGGGGTGCGAATCCAATACAAATCAATAAAAATCTATATTAAATATCTTTAAATGGAAGCACACTCAGAAGTGCAACATGTGATGATGAGTATATTACTTTGGGCTTTGGGAATCTGCCCCTTTTCTCCTTAAGCAATGGTCAATAGTAGTGATAACAAAGCTTAAGAACAGTCTAGATTTTTAAAATATTAGTTCTTTAATTCATTGAACAAACATGAAACAGAAAAACTGAAAATGTCTGTATTTCAGGACTATACAGTAAAAGTAAAATGACTTTTAAATTTAGGCTTTCTTCCTATCACCAAAAATAAATCATCTACGCATCTCTATGCATGTTTAAAATACTGAGACATTTATTTTGGATTTGTTGTATAAATGAAATATTTTAGTTAATTACAACTAGAGAGGTTTGGAACTGAGAAAGAGCATATAATGTTACAGCAAAACATTGATCAAAGTGCTAAAACTTATCACTGTTTCAGCTATAAAATGACTTTACAAACCTAGTGAAAGTTTACCTTAGTGTTTGAAGTAGTTGCTTAAGAATTTTTTTTTTACAAATCAAGAAATAACAATTTCCTTTGCATAAGAACAGCACAGATTTCATCTATGAGTAGGACCTCTCAACCTGTTGTCAAAAAAGAGGCTTATTAAGGTGTTGATCTTGCTTATTAATTTGAAAACTTTTATTTGATACTGAAATTAATTTAGGATATAGATAAAGAGATATAAAACTGAATCAATAAAGCAATTAACTAAAATAAAGTTTATTCTTCAAATATGAAGGAAAACTGGAGGTTGGAGGCTTGTCAAGACCTTTCCTATCTAAATTTTGATGGCAGAAGCCAAAGTAAAATCTAAAGTTGTGTGAAGGTACTGTTTAATATGAAGAAGTGTGTCCTTTTCAACTTATTACTGCAATCAAGAAAATAGTTTCTTAAGGTTTGCATGGCAACTGTAATCTCTGGAGAAAAGGATCATAGTTCTGCAAGGGATCAGAATAAGAGCTGACAAGAAGGGACATGATCAAAGGAGAACTTCAAGAAGGTGTCACACAAACACTGTGGAAATAGGAATGTGATGACCAGTCCTCCTAGACAGCCTCTTACAGCTTCTATGAAATAAGACTTTTTAGATTCTGTTTTGCAGTGAAAATAAGTGTCCTAAACAGAGCACCTCAGGATTCCTGGATTTCATCTTGTCATTAAAGAAGAGCAATCAGCAAGAAGACATTCAGATTATCTGTGTTTCATAGGCAGTTCTTTGGTTTCACTGATAATTCCTTATCATATAGAGTAATTTTTCAAATACAGCAGAGATATACATGTAGAAACAACCTAAAATTTCTAAAACATGCTCTTTTCTTGTTATTATAAATCACTAATATTTTTTACCTTTTCACTTTTCCTTATATATTTCTATGTAACTAAATTAGTCCATTTCTTAAACATATATGATACTATTCTAAATCCATGGGACATGAACATAAGTGGATATAATTTGGCTTCAGTTCTCTCTTAAATTCATTATGTTGAAACCATTATGCTCTATCCCATTTTCAGCAAATGAGCACAGCTCAGTCATCATTCTTGTCATTCTTTCAAGAGCCTTTGTAACTTTAAGATTCTTTTCACAGTCTGTGTTATAGCGAATGCATTTCTTATTTCAATAAAATGATCTCCAGCAGTACAATACAAGGATATTATCAAATGCTAATGTATCAGTTGTAAATGATTCACAACTTCAGCAGATAAAATAATGTTACCTTTAAATAGTGTGATGTAAGTTTAGAACATTATATATTTAAGATACTATATATACTTTAAATGATTGTTGAATATTTTAGAAATATTTTATGTTATTAAGACCTCATTTTTATATAATGGCTTAACTAAGAATATGTAACAAATGACAAGTATGTAAGTTCTTGCCATTATTATAGTCTATAAATAGCCATAACAGTGGCATTCCTCTTTCTATATCAAACCTTAGATAAAAACTTTAGAGGTGGCTTAGGAGTTACAAGTGATTGCTGCTCTTCCATAAAACCAGGCTTCAGTTCTTACGATACTCCTCAGGTAGCTGAACAATCACCTGTAACTGCAGACCCACTAGATCTGACTATCTCTTCTAGTGTCTAATAAATGTGCATATGTATATGCAGTGCACACATGCACACACACTTGTACACACACATTCACATACACTCACACACACTCCAAAACACACATGGTCTTTCTCATAATTGAATAACAAACTTATAATAGAATAAATTTTAAAAACTTCAGGAAATAAAAATAAGCAAGTCCACAATGTATCAGTTCTTAGCTTAGTCTTATAAATTATATATACAGAAAAATACTTTCAGACACAAAAATTTATAAGCTATTACACAAAAATGAAGTTTATCATTTACTTTAGAATTAAATTATTATTAAGCCATTACAACTATTAATTGATATTTGGTATATCATTTTATTTGACAAATATGAGAAGATTCATCAGTAATAATGTGTAAATAAATAAAATGAAGTTAGTATTTGAAGAATTAAAAGGGGTTTTGAATGTGATAATTTATTAATAATTTTTGAAATTAGTCCCAACATGTATAGTCCTTGGTTGGTGGTTGAGTCCCTGGAAGCTCTGAGGGTACTAGTTAGTTCATATTGTTGTTCATCCTAAGGGGCTGAAAATCCTTCAACTCCTTTGGTCCTTTCTCTAACTCCTTCACTGGGGACCCTGTACTCAGTTCATTGGATGGCTATGAGCCTCTACTTCTATATTAGTCAGGTACTGTCAGAGCCTCTCAGGAGACAGCTATATCAGGCTGGCTTGTCCTTCCTTCAGCCTCTGCTCCATAGTTAGTCTCTACAACTCCTTCCGTGGGTATATTGTTCCCCCTTTTAAGAAGGAATGAAATGTCCACATTTTGGTCTTCCTTCTTCTTGAGTTTCTTGTGATTTGTGGGTTCATGTGTATACTAGAGGATTGCAAAGTCAATCATCAATGGGAGGAGAGGCCCTTGGTCCTGTGAAGGTTCTGTGCCCCAGTGTAGGGGAATGCCAGGGCCAATAAGTGGGAGAGGGTCGGGTGGCAAGCGGTGGTCGGGGGGAGAGGCAACAGGGGTTTGTTCTTGTTTTTGGTTTTGGGTTTTTTGGGGGGAGTCTGTTTTTTTGTTGGAGGGAAAACTGGGAAAGGAGAAATCATATGACATGTAAATAAAGAAAATATCTAATAAAAAATATTTTTTGAAATTGACTTACTATTGATTGTGTCTAAATTTATTAGTGGTGCTGATAATTACTGCATACTCATGAGAGATGAAATCCATTCAAAATAAATGTTTAATTAGGTAAGTGTGATCCTTCATTCAACATCCTGTATAGAATCTTAAGCATTTAATTAATTTCTTTTATATATGCATATAAGAGTTTTAAATAAACTTTTCTCCTCATGAAAATAGTGATAATTTCATTCTGAGACCACAAATGTCCAATGTCTATCTTTTTATTGTAAAGATATGCTAAAGTTAATGAGTATATTATATTACCTAAAGATGAATTTTTAAATTACATAATATTAATGCTTCTTAGTAGATCATTTTCTCTCTAAAGAATTCCTAAATACATTATGAAAAAAATGTGCTATGATGATCATGCACCAAGAAATATCTATAGTACTACAAAAACTGAAGGTAAAACTATACTTCGCCAGTTGCTGAACCTTAAAAATATGTTTTGGTATTTGCCATCTCTCAATTAGCTCACTGTCTGTATATATTGAAGGCAAGACATGGAAACATCATGATACCTTACATTACTTCATCTTGCTAAATGTACTGCATTACCTAGATTTTATGTGAACTTATTTCATTTTCTGTACACAACTTTCTACTAAGTATTACAATTCTGTTTATGTTTTAATGGGACTCTTTGGGACCACACTTGTTAATTTGTTAATATCACTTCTCTTACAGAGCAACTATTAGTCCCTGACCTTAGGGTTTACACTGTTTGTAGAGTCTCCACGTCCTGAGAATAGCTATCATCTTTTAGTTTCAAATTTACTTGCCTCCCAATATAAACATCACTTAAGATACTAATCTATTAGTCAATAGTGTACTAAAACATTAAATATGTAAATGAGAACAGTATCTAAAATGTCTTAATTTTTAAGTGAAATTAGTTCAATATTGTAAAAGGTTTTTCCCATGATTGAAAAATAGTAATAAATTGAAATACTGCTGAATATAATTCTCCTTCTAAATTTTAGATTTAGAATACAGCAAATATCCATGAGAAGCTCAAGCCATGAAAATAAGGTCTAAAGTTCACTTGATAGTCACATTGATAGACGTTTCTTAGCTTTGCTGGGTTCATGTTAGTTGTTAGCTCTGGCAACCATTGTTTAAGTACAGACATTATTTCAATATCATTGTAAACAAATTACACATCAGCTTTTCTCATTTATAATACTGATACTCTGTCCGCAAATACACGAATAAATGATGTATTAGAAATAAAATGATGGTAACATTATTGTATTAGTATATAGTAATAGATTCAGAAGGAATAAATATGAATCATACATGGTCTTCAATAAATCATTCCTGAAAAATGATAAAAATAAAGAAATTATAAGAAAACTATAATATTTGCTTTTATGTTCTCAAATTTTTAAGTATAGATATAAAAGATTACAAACTGATTGCTTTCCAGTAATGTCCTAAATAAGGAAAAGAAGAGTCAGCAAGAGAAGGGAGTGGAATATGAAAAGGTAAGAGGAAAGAAAACAAGTTAGCCAGGGTCAGATCAGAAGCCCTAGAAAAAGCATACAAGAAAATTCATGACTAATGCAATATTCCAACCAAATGTCCTACACTAAAATGAGGTTTAATTTAATTTTAAAGTTAATTGTTAATTTAAGGTTAATTTAATTTTAAAGTTATACAGAAAATATATGTAAATATAATGTCCCTGAATCCTATAGACCATGAAAGAGACATTGTCCAGTGTGTTCATGGAGATACAGAGCAAATGCTCATGTTCTCTGTGTCTTTCTGTCTCTTTCTGTCTCTGTCTCTATCTCTGACTGTCTCTATCTCTCTCTTGCTCTTCTCTTGTCTCTCTGCCTCTCTCAGTAAGAGTTTCTTTTCTTATTTGCTAGTATGAATGAATGATTTGTTTTTATTTGCATTTCAGTATTGACATATCTATTTCCAGAAGTAGCATTAAGGAGATGAAGTCCAAAGTCAAGCCTGATGACTCCCACTGAAATCCCAGTCCTCAGGAAGATCACACAGGAAGACTGTTGAGAGCCTGAGGCCAGCCTGAATTTAAGGCCACCTAAGGAAATATTCTTTTTCATTAGTCTTTAAAGGCTCAAGCACTAAAACTTAGGGAGAATGAAAACATGATTTAAAGTTAAATTCATATTAAGATTCAGAGTTATCATCTTGACTGATAACTGATAAATGGACATTGATCTAAAAATAATCAGTTTTTGAAACATTTTCTTTGAAGCAGCCATTCGGTACTATTACCTCTAATAAAAGCCAGAAATTTGATCAGATTTAATTTCTAAACATATGTGGATCAGCTTCTTTCAAATATATTTGATTCAACACTTAAATATAAAGCAAAATTCTGGAGAGATGCCACAGCCATTAAGAGCTCTTTATAAACTTAAGCATCTGAGATTAGTTCCTGGTGCCTATATTAGGGCACTAAAGACTCCAGCCCTCTAAGATATCTCTTCTGGCTTTCACAAGTACCCATACACACATTGCAGATACACAGAGACACACGCAGACACACAAATAAATCTTTAAAAATAACTTTGAATTTCAAGCAAGTAATACTATTTTAGAAGAACTGAGTTATACATTGTTAGTATTTAACCTCTGAACAATCAGATCTCAATACTATTGAAGACACAACTAGAGGAACTCTTGCTTTAAACTTTAAATAGCTAGGCAATGACACACAGAATGAGCCATGCAATGTAAACATAATCATTCTCATTCAGATGAAACTTTAGAGCAATATTTTTAAAACAGCATACATGTTCCTACTCCCTACCATCATAGCCACCAGGGAAAAGGAATATCTTAACAGTTGCGACAACTAGTGCCTCTGATCCTGAATGAGTCGGTAAGGCCTCTTTCCTGACCTGAAAGTTTATACAATTTCACTAAATATGAAAGTTTTGCTAAACTTGGAATTTCCAAGATATATTTCCAACAATTATCATTATCATTATCCTTCATTGTATTTCTGAGAATAATGATAGATGCCCTTCATGATATTAAATCTCCATTAACAATGCTACATGCACGCTGCCGGTAACATTATGAGAGAGATATTAATGGAATTTATTTAAAGTGTATATAAATCAAGTTGTTCTATAACATTTTCTTCATCCATAACCATGGAGATTATGCTCTGTTTTCCCACCCCTTTTGGATTCCTCTTGCTGCTCTATAGCTTGCTTTGTCTTGGATGGTGCTCTCTTTAGGGACTTCACAAAATTTCTGGTATCTGCCTTCCTCTTACCACTGTATTTGGGACACAGATGCACATTGCCACATCCAGCTTTGACACTGATGGCGAGTACTCAAATTCAGGTCCTCATGATTGTGCAGGTAGAACTTCATCCAGCAAACCATCTCCCTGGCAATATCTGTTTAAACTCAGATAATCTAGGCTGGGAAAGTCCTTCTGAGAGATCACAGAAAAATATCAAGGAGAATGTTGAGTAATACATGAATGTTTACTTATTCTTCTCATAAGAAAAGGCTGTTGCTGGCTCTATGATACATTTTCTTTTTGTTCCTCTTTTTTAGACTTCTAATGTCAGAAGAATTATTTTTGTTATCTCATTATGGACAAATTACAAAAATCTAAGTAGAAATTCATAAACAGGGTGAGTATGTTTCCACAGGATTCAGTCACAATGCTGATTATACTGTGTCCTAGGAAGCTACTTGTACTCTTGGTAAGACCATTTTTTTTTCCAAATTTCACTGAAAAAATAGATTCTAATATTAGCTATTTTTTAAAAACCATTTTATTATCTTGTAATGTGACTTAATAAGTATGAAGGTACATTATTGCTGTTACTTCATAGCCATGTTATCCCATCAGGAATGGTTTTCTTAGTCCTTTTCTTGACATGCTAAGAAAATATTGAAATTGCAACAGCCAGACTTAAATAGAATATGTATTTGGTTTAACCTTTATCTTGGAACAGCTGTAGTATTTAAAATTTTAAGATATATATTTAATAAATAGAATAGATACTTTATTATTTAAAACATTTGAGACACCATGATACAACTTTATTTTTCTGGGGGAGAGCATGAACACAGTCCCCTACTACCACAAATTATGCAGTCAAGTTCCCTACATTTGGGGAAACCGCAGGGGTCAGTACATCCAGAGTGCAATGGATAAGCCTCGCCCTGGGAAAACCACCTTCATGATCATGCCAGGTAAGTATGATACAACTTTTAATACAGTTTGAGATCCTTCTTATAGATTTAATGTTATAGATTACTATATATACAGTGATATTTTCTTACAAAATGGATATGGCTCTATTCATAAGGTTTTTGACAAGATATTTTGGCTGTGATACACTATATTGTATTGCCTTGTGAAACTCTTAAAAGATTTTAGCAATGCTATAGCCAAATATTTTCTTTCCAAAGAAGATATAAGTATTTTACCAGGGACTTTATTATAATTTTACTTGACAATTAAAAAGCTGTAATTAAAAAATTAGCTCATTTTCCAATGAACTGATCTTGGTAATATATTAAACCATGTAAGCCTCCTATCAAAAAGTACATGAAATTTGCTAGTACATATATGTTTCATTCTAAGGATCTTCACACATATTTTACTTGTGAGTCTACAGTAAATCAACAAATTTGATTCAAAACAAATTAGTGCAATCCAGAATGTGCCTTCAACTGAAAAAATTTCAGCTTAAAAATTGTCCTGATTTTCAAAAAAGCTTTATTTACCTTCTATTTTTAAAAATCCCTGAGGCTATGATATTGGAGTTTAAGAGAGAGTATAGACACAGTAGTAAAGCCAAGTATGAAATCAAATATAAAATCTAGTAGCTTCTGGGACCTGTAGGGATCTACAGGCAGTGAAAAGTCAGGTGACTGCCTCAACAGGAATCACTGAGCCTTCAAAACTGCAGCTGTCCTTCTTGTTTCTGGAATATTGGGGATATTTCTTTATGGAATTATGAAAAACAAAGGTATTTTAATAATTCTGGCTTAGTCATTTCACTAAGATATTTTATATTTAGGATTGCCAGATATGGTGGTTAATAGTGTCATCTTGACATGCATTAGAAGAGAATCTTCTGGAAGTTTATTTGGGGAACTTTTGAGACGAGTTTTAAAAAAGGAAGGCCCAGTCTAGTGTGTGTAGCGCCATTTGATAGACTGTGGTCCTAGACTGAATAATGAGTCCAGGTCCTATCTCTGTTTCCTAGCTGTGGATACAGTGTGACTAGCCACTTCCATGCTCCTGCTACTCACCCTGGCATCCTTGCCATGCTGGACTGTATCCAGCACATTTTTCTTTAAATTGCTTTATTTAAGTATTTTATCACAGCAATAAGGACATTTAACAAACTTAAAATTATTATATTAGATATATTTTAAATTTAAAAAATTAATTTATATTTTCCCTGAAAATAAAATTGAACCCTATGCCTTATATTCTATGTGGAAGTGTCAAGTTGTGATTGCATTATGATGATGAATTACTTGCTTTCACATTAGGAAAAAATGAATGTATACATTATATAAATTTAGCCATGCCATTTTCTTACTAATCAATTTTTATGTTTTAAGGCTTATTCTGCAACTAAGACAAAAACAAAATACACTTTTTCTGACATGTTAACACAATTATAAAAAACAGATGGATAGGCTGGAGAGATGGCTCAGTGGTTAAGATCACTGACTGCTCTTCCAAAGGCCCTGAGTTCAAATCCCAGCAGCCACATGGTAGCTCACAACCATCCATAATGAGATCTGACACCCTCTTCTGGTGTGTCTGATGTGTACTTATGTATAACAATAAATAAATCTTAAAAAAAAAAAACAGAAGGAATATCAGCAGTTGTCATTAAAGAAGAAAGGTAGGAGATTCTTCAACATAGAGAATTACGGGACATTAAAAATTACATGAATAAATTGTGTTAGAAAATTGTTTTGTACATAAGTGCTTAATTGATAATTTGTCTGCTTCTAAACAAGACATTGTGATTGAGGATGAATAAAAAAACAAAAAAAGAAATTTTCCTTGAAAAAATAATTTGGCTACATATATAATTGCATATGTGAGTGTGTATATGTATGGGAATGCATGTGTACATACATGTGCACCTCTCTGTGTATCTGCATATATGTTGTAAATGTTTAAGTGTATGTGTGTGTGTGTGTGTGTGTGTGTGTGTGTGTGTGTATGCTGTCCATGTAGGGAGGACCTCAAATTTCTTTAATGAATCATTGTAAAAGAAGGTGAAGAGGAAAATGCATACTAAAAACCCTTGAAGAATTGTCTTCCTGTGGAACTAAGAAAGTTTAGCGGGAGTCAATCTCAGATATTTTGGAAAGAGGAGGAACCCATCTGTACTAAGAGTTGATTTAAAAAATAAGTGCAAATTCGAGGTATATATTAAAGTAGGTTCCAGACAGCATAGTTTTCCATAGATAGTTTAGATAAAGAGGCACATATATTATGCAGCATGGGTATCATCTAAGAAGAGCAACCCCCAGGAAATGTCCTAAATTTTATGACACAAGAGAGTAGCAAACAGCAGAAGGAGAGTTAGAGCTGAGTGCTGTAGAAACAGCACTGACCTAGTTGCATACCTCAAATGATCAGGTAGACATCCCAGTGGTTGCTACTTCCCTTTAATCTCAGAGAAGATATAACTTGTGGTTTTCCAACATTGATTTCTGATTTTTCCTAATTAAGAAGAGGAATGGTCTTGTATGTTATATCTTTGCTAGATGTTTAAAAGGGGCAAAACAAAGGCATTTTTTTTCTTAAATGTCTTTTGGTGGGAGGGTTTGTGTGCTGTTCTTAAGACTGGTTGTCTTAGTTTCTGGGGGTTTATGTTTTTTGTGTTTTGGTTTTTTTTTTTTAAACAGAGAGAGAAGGAACATGAAGTTGGATGGGTGTGGAAGTGAGGAGGATCTGAGAGGAGTTAGGAGATTGGAAAAATATGATAAAAATATATTGTATATTTTTTCTAGTTAAAAATTTTAAAAAGATAATTGTATTGCTTACCTAAATATGGTTGGCTACAGAAAATGCAGCCAAAATATGTTATCAGATCTCTGGCAAATAACAAATACAAGATAGTAAAATAGTAATAATTTTTTCACAACAATTACCAAATTATAAATTTCAGTTGGAAAAATGTGACAGCCATGACATAAAAAAAACCAGATACTTAAAAGCTACAATGAGAAATATGGTAAAATAAATTTTCCTTTAAAGAACAGAAACATTTCATCAGAGGACTTGAAAACTCCTGCATAGTACATGTTCAGGCAGGAATGAGTGTGCTTTGAACAAAAGATAGTTTTCATTAAGTTAAAGGTGTATCATGTACTCATTCCATCCATATGCAGTGAATGGAGCATTCTCTTAGGTGTGATATTGCAAAATCTCCTTTTCTCCTAATGTTCCTAAAGTATCACACTATGAGGACAGAATCATTTCTAAAAATTATAAATCATTTGAAGATAATTTTCTTCTAAAACCTGGTTAGCATCTTCTTAGAAACTCAGAAATAGTCTTGAGTATCAAGCCCAGGCCTTACAAAGCTCTACTCACTCAATATCTCTAATTGTCCTGTTCTGCATGCTATCTTTCTCACTTCCTGCCATATTGGCTTAATACTTGTTCTTCAAACACAGAGTCTATTTCCAAAGTCAGAATGACTTTCCTCCTCCACTTCCTATGTGCTATCTTTAAGCTTGTGGATGTGCTTCCATATGCATTACTGTGCTCCACATTTAATTACTTGATTACAGATGCTTGAAAGTTGCAGTGGCAACATCATCTGTTAATAGATTGGCTTCAGCCCACTCTTGTCACAAATATCTAAGTAACTGTCAATCCAAATCCAGCTTGCTACAAAGTGTCACAAGAACATCTTTTGATGTTAATTATTAATTTTCAAAGTCCCATTTTCATCTATTGCTGTATTTTTCTAAAAGTCCCCAGGCTATTTTCTGCACCCTACAATCTGTTGGCACTGATATATCTTACAGCCTCAGTTAAATCATTGAGACCTATGACTCCTAAAACAATGTAGTTATTTAAATTTAAAACTTAAGCTGATCCTAGATCTTACTATATATTATAGTAAATAAAAAGCTTTAAGAACTCTGTTTCTGTGTTACTATCAGCAACAGCTTAGCTTCCCAGATCTGTGACACTAATGTCTGATACTGACAGAAGCAGAAGGGCACCTATGACATTGATTTCAAGTGCATACTCCTCAGGAACATGGATGCTGCCAAATGCTTTAAACAGGATCTTACTTTGGAGCAAGATGAATTTGGATTGACAGATACTTAGATATTTGGGACAAGAGTGGGCTGGAACCATTCTATTTCCACATGATGTTTTCTGTATTTGATAAATCAAAGGCAAATGATATTGAAAGACACAGGTATATGGAGGAATGATGTGCTTGATGTTGTTTACACTGATAAAGTAATGGGTGAAAGAAAAATTTCATACAAAAGGTGAAATGAAGCTGTGAAATGCTCTAAACAGCATGTCAATCAGTTTTACAGTTTGTGTTATTAATGCCTATACTTTAACAGAGTCTTAAATACAACTCTTAAATGAACCCTAATCAGAGGAATATTTAGTAGAGAACCTGCTCTGTTACATGCTTCATTCAGAAATAGATATATTTACAATATGCAAGAAAATAATTCCACTAAAATGAGAAATACAAAACTGAGAATAGTCTATAAAGGTAGCTGTGGATATGCTGTAAGACATGAAAAGACACAGGAATTCTGATTCTCATCTATGTAGGGTAAACAATAAATTACCAACAAGGCATCCTGCAAAAAATCAAAGGGTATTTCTTTTGGATTGAAAATGTAATATGTTTTAAATGTCTCATAGTATAATACTTTTGAGAGTTGTGAGCTGTGTGTCAATGTCACTTTTAACAGTACAAAGAAGCAAAGCCCCCCATCAAACACTCTTTGTTTCCCTTTGCAAACATGTTACCACCACATCTAACAGCAATATCAATGGTCAATATCAAGAGTAACCTTTGAGTCTAACACACCCAGGATCAGAGGTGAGGAGGACACATCTGTCCAAATACCAGAAGTAACTGGGACCAGCAGGAACTCTACCAACCCAGTGACTCAGGTTCCTTCTGGTTCCACAGCACCCAGAGAAAGCTCCACTCCCAGGCACTCTAACACACCTAGGATCAGAGGTGAGGAGGTCATAACATCTGTCCCAACACTGAGAGTAATTGGGACCAACAGAACCAGGCACACAGGAACTCTGCCAGCCTAGTGGCTCAGGTTCCTTCTGGTCCCACAACACCCAGAAGAAGCTCCACTCCTAGGCCCTCTAACACACCCAGGATTAGAGGTGAGGAGGATATAATATCTGTCCCATTACTGGGAGTAACTGGGACCAGCAGAACCCAGGCACACAGGAACTCTGGAGCCCACTGGCTTGGGTTTCTTCCTGTCTCTCTGGGCTGGCCAGTGCCCTGAGCAGACCTTGGGCGCAAACTCTGCAGTCATTCCCAAAACACCCAGAGGAAGCTCCACTCCCAAGTGCTCTAACAAGCCCAGAGTCACAGTATCCCAGAATCACAGGATCACAGAGACAGCTTGACTCTGAGGAGTTCTGACACAACCAAGATCACAGGAAGGACAGGCTCCAGTCAGATTTAGCAAGGGCAGGTAGCAGTAGAGATAACCAAATGATATGGGGCAAGCATAAGAATATAAGCAACACAAACCAAGGTTACTTGCCATCAACAGAACCTAATACTCCCACCATTGCAAGTCCTGGACACACCATCTCGCCAGAAAAGCAAGATTCAGATATAAATTCACTTCTCATGATGATGTTACAGGATTTTAAGGAAGACATAAATAGCACCCTCAAAAAAATACAGGAGAACCCAGGTAAACAGCGAGAAGCCCTTCAAGAGGAAACACAAAAGTCCCTTAAAGAACTACAGGAAAACACAATCAAACAGGTGAAGGAAATGAGCAAAACCATCCAGAATCTAAAAACGGAAATAGAAACAATAAAGAAATCAGAAAGAGAGACAACCCTGGAGATAGAGAACCTAGGAAAGAAATCAGGAGTCCTAGATGCAAGCATCACCAACAGAATACAAGAGATAGAAGAGAGAATCTCAGGGGTAGAAGACACCATAGAAAATATTGACACAACAGTCAAAGAAAAATCAAAAAGAAAAAAGCTCCTAACCCAAAACATCCAGGAAATCCAAGATGCAATGAGAAGACCAAACCTAAGGATAATAGGTATAGAAAAGAGTGAAGACTCCCAAGGTAATGAGCCAGTTAATATCTTCAACAAAATTATAGAAGAAAATTTCCCTAACCTAAAGAGATGCCCATGAACATACAAGAAGCCTATAGAACTCCAAATAGACTGGACCAGAAAAGAAATTCCTCCCATCACATAAAAATCAAAACACCAAATGCATTAAACAAAGAAAGAATTTTAAAAGCAGTAAGGGAAAAGGGTCAAGTAACATATAAAGGCAGGCCTATCAGAATTACACCAGACTTCTCACCAGAGACTATGAAAGCTAGCAGATCCTGGGCAGATGTCATGCAGACCCTACAAGAACACAAATACCAGCCCAGGATACTATACACAGCAAAACTCTCAATTACCTTTGATGGAGAAAACAAGATATTCCATGACAAAACAAAATTTACACAATATCTTTCCATAAATCCAACCCTACAAAGGATAATAGATGGAAAGCATCAATATAAGGAGCAAAACTATACCCTAGAAGAAGCAAGAAGGTAATCTTTCAACAAATCCACACAAACCTAATTCTATCTCTTACAACAAAAACAATAGGAAGTAACACTGTTAAGAAAAAGTAATTACTTTTTCTTAATATCTTAATATGAAGATATTACCAACATATTCTAATCGATTGAAATCCAAAACTATGAGGAAATAGAAATTTATTCACTGTCATCCAATGGTCTCTCTAATTTGGTAATTGGAGAAATAGGTCCAATATTATACAATCCATATACACTTTCAGCTTGTTTGTTTGTGACAGTGTCTCGCTGTGTGCAACATAATGGTCTTGAGATCTTGCTTCTCCTATCTCAGCCTCTCTATTATTAGCATTGTTTATTTCATGTTTTTACACTATACTATGGTTTTCAGAACAGCTTACATACTTTAAAAGTAGTTATATACCCAAAAGAAATGTAGACAATTAAATTGGGAGGAGGTTTATAAGAGAACAAAGAGTGAGACTGAATGCTTTACTTGACATTTGTAACTCTCGTATCAAGTTAACACAGTAAGAGCCAAGATTTTAAGCTCTAGTAAATACAAAACAAACAAAAACCATTTATATATGTTCATTTAAGAAAATATTAGTAGTGATGTATTATTTTGAAATCTACAGTTAACACTTTTGGAGTTATTTAAAACTTATATTGAGAAAAAGGTATGTATTTTCAGTATTGCCATAGACAAACATCTACATAAGACTTAAATTGATTGTTGTTTTATATAAAACAACTTTTATAATACTCATTTTTATTGTTATAATATTTTATAAATTTTAAAGAATATGACAAAAAAGATATTGTAGGTATTGTAGGGGGGTCTTTGGTAGGAGTTGGGTTACAAAAGGAAAACAAGAATATGATTTAATTCTATTTATTTAAAATATGTTTTTAAATGTTAACAAATTCAGATAAATTGAAATCATGTAACTTTTCTCCTTATAATGCAATAAAACTTAAAAAATAAAATAAAATAGTAGATATAAATATCTACAATAAAAAAAGAGTAACCTTCAAGATGCTTCAGAGAAATAGCCAACAAAATTGATATAGGAAACTACAGATTCATCAATGTTTTGGATTACTTTCAGTGATTGATTGTCTGATAATTGAATAATCCCATAATCCCATAATCATATTCAAAACTATGTCTTGCTTAATTTTATTGACCATTTATCTTAAATCCTTGTCCCCAAAACCCAGACTATTTTCAAACCTATAAGTTGCTCTTCACAAACTTATGGTAAAACCTTATAGCTGAAGACAACACCTACATAAGCCATTGAATATAGAGACATTAAGCTGGTACCTAACTTAAAGCCTTCACTACCTACTAACTAGTTTCTATGGTACTGGAATGTATAATGCACACCACCAGAAAAGAAAGGTAAGCATCAATCCAGCCACAAATATTCCAAACCACAATGCTGAGCTCTCTGCAAGATAGACTGGTGCAATTGGGGTAGAAATATTGTGGAAGTAACCAACCTTTATCTGATTTTATTTAAGAATCACTCCATGAGGTGGAACTGATGCCTGCCACTTCTTAAGTGGCCAAGAACCTAAAACTGGATAGGCCATAAACCTAGGTAAAAATCACATGCTGTTTTGCTAAAGAAATGTTACAGTAAAATGACTTCTGATGATATTCTGCTATACTTTTAGTTTAGTACCTTGCTCAGCCATAATCAGAGAAGCTTCTCCCTACAGTACCGAATGATTATAGAGACCTACAACTAGCCAATGTGCAGAGACTGAGAGAGCTTGGAATACAAAGTCCTAAGGTGAAATCTTCAAGAAATCCCCACTCCTGGGATTCAGGGAACCCTGCAGAAGAGGAGGCAGAAGATTATAAGAACCAGAAGGAATGGAGGGCACTAAGGAAACAAGGCCTTCTAGACACAGCAAGACTGACAGACATATAAGCTTACAGAGACTGTGGCAGCATATATAGAGCCTGCACAGGTCTAATCCAGACAAGGTCCTAGAGAGGGAAAATTAACATATATTCTCATTCCTAACCAAGAAACTGCCTCCATTTGATCCTTCTAGTTGATAATCAAGTGTAAAAATTAGTTTTCTCAAAATGCACTTAAGAGCTGGTCCCATGACCAGCTGTAGTCAGTAAAAAATGAACTCTGGTATTTTTGGATGTGTTTGTATAGCTGTCCAGCAGCCATGGATGAACTGGGTTACCTGAAAGGGGGGGCTGAAATAAAAAAAGGAGCGGGGTGTGAGAGAAGGATGAAGCCAAGACAAAAGTTTCTGATCAAGGCTCAAAGTTTAATATTTAGCACTGTATTTATATAGGGAGAGTATACAGACCCACCCTTTGTTTCAGGTGGATTTTGTTGCAAAGCAAGCTCAGTGGGCAGTCTACTCCTGTAGGCAATTGCAGGTGCAGCAAGGCAGAAGACTACACTGTAG
Source organism: Mastomys coucha (assembly GCF_008632895.1). Classification (NCBI taxonomy): domain Eukaryota; kingdom Metazoa; phylum Chordata; class Mammalia; order Rodentia; family Muridae; genus Mastomys; species Mastomys coucha. The sequence goes on from NW_022196895.1 coordinate 85,365,509, forward strand.
GCTGTCCAACTGTGGCAAACACTTAAGGTCTTTTTAGCCTGCTCAAGGCTGGGGCAAGGGCACATGTTTGTTTCTTTGTTTCCTAGTTCTTTGTCTAATCATTTTTTCTATCTTTACAGGTCTTTTATCCTATATATTATAGTTTCTAATTCTATGTGTTTATGGGATTTTCTGCATGTGTAATATGTGTATCTCCCTATCTATGTGTTTCTTCTGCTTTTCTCTGTCTCTTTTTTTGTTTGTTTCTTATTCAAACATTTTGTTTTTATTTTATCCTCCTTCATTTTACTTTATTCCTTCTAAAAAAATGCCTGTTTGTTTCTAATGTAAGAGAGTAAGAAATCCTGTGAATTTGGGTGAGTGTGGAAGTGGGGAAGTTCTGGGAGGAGTTAGAAAAGGGAAAACCATAATCAGAATATACTTTATGAAAAATATATTTTAATTATAAATAGAGAATAAATTTTTAAAAATCTACTAGCTTGTTTCTTCCTTTCACTTTTATCTAATTAAAGGGTACTAGAAATATCAAATATATGAGCTCCTATAAATTTAATTATTATACTTACATCACAAAATATAAACTAATAAATTTAATAGAAGCTACACTATAATCAATTTCCAGTTTGTATTATTTTATAATCCAAGAAAATGAAAGTATACCCTCTTCATGATAGAAATCAAAAATACTACACACAAAAATATAATGCAAATTGATGATTGTGTACATATTTATATTATCTTTTCCCATAATTGAATTTAAGATATCTTAGATTTCAAGAATATTAAACTGAATAGAATGAGTTGAAGTTTAACTTGTAGTGGTAACAAAGGTGTTTAATAAACAATTAAGTTATACAAATATACTATAAATAAATCATTCAAAGCATAGATAATTAGATGTATTCCAACTGCCAATGCTTTCCTGCCTTAATAAGTTCTCTGTTTATTTGGATGCAATAATAATGTAAGTCTTTTACTACTCTGTAGTTTTCATTATTTCTTAATTCAAACAGGCTTCATAATTGGCTCCAATTAGAAAGATTTTATTGATTAATACCTGATATTAACCTAGGAAGTTGTGGCTTCAAATTGTATAGACTACTTTCTATCAGTACTTAAGTATGCAAACAACATAATTAAATATCATTCTCCTAGAAGACAAAGGGTGAAAGAAAAACATTGCTATTTATGTGATAGCTTCTCATTAGCTAATATGAAGTCTCGATAAAAAAATCACACCATTGTTGCCACACTGTCGACACATGTGAAGAAGAAAATGCTGGCAGCATTGGTAACAGTTTCTTTAATAAATAGGAAAGTGAGCCATAATAACCAAGACAAAAATAATTCCTTCATTAACATGCACATCTTGTCTATAGTCTCTTGGGACATGTTTTAACTCAAGAGATTTTGAGGGAAACATAAATCCCACATCAGGATATGTGACAAATTACAGGAATTCATATTGATTAGATGATTACTTTCAGACGTGAGTCTGTTATTAGGAAAATGTGTTTATGAAAACAACATGCATGCTGTTAGGTTATTATCTTCATTAAGTGTTCTACAATTTGCAATTATGCTGGAAGCCCAGGAAAAGCTGTGCATTAAAAAAATTGACGCTTTCTATAGCTGACTCATATTTTTATTCTTTTAGGTTATAGATTATGAATTACAGAAACACAGAAGGAAGCGATTTTAGTAATAAAATATTGATCAAGTTTAAACTAAACTCTTAAAGCAGAAGCAGCAGAACTTGTAATGATTGTTGTTTAAACATTATTTGACATCGGTAAGACGCTAAAGACTTTCTTGACAAAGCTGATGCACTTTCATAATAATGATACAACACAGAGGTTACAATTGGAGCTAATTTCCACATAGACAAATATTCTCTATGACATGCCAGCTTGTTCATACATGTAAATGCAGAAACATACTACTATAACACATTCATTCCAATGCATAATCACTTTCACCCAAAATTACTCAAGCATACAGATGCACAAAGAAAGGTAAAAACATTCATTAAACTATGGGGTTCACCAACTTTTGTAGATATAAGTACAAATATAGATTCACAGGTGAACATGTAGAGAAACAAACACAGACAAACACACAGATACATGCACACATAACATACATGCAAAGATCCATACATACATGCCTATGTATATTTAAGCATTCATGTACAGACACATGTAGAGTCAATGACAAAAAAATACAAGAAAAAAACATACAGATATACACACAAATACATAGTGTACATGTACATACTGATACATACAAATATACAAAGACATACTGACACATGTATATACAAAGAACTACAAGACCATAGGCAATGAAATGTTACTTCTCTGTAGCAGCTAAGAACTTACATGTGCTTTGTGGGTTTTCTTAAGTGTTTTATTCAGTAATACATGATACTAAATTTTCAGTGAGTAATGACAGAGTTTTAGTGTTTCAAACATGTCTAAGAGAAATGAGGAAAAAGGAAAGAGAATTTAAAAGTGAAATGCAGCATGAGCTTTATTACTCATGTAGGTTCTAGGTATAATGAAGAACTCTTATGAACACAGCTGAACTACCACTTGAAGGAATGATGCCTATGGCCTTAATGTTAAGCTGCCCTGAATTGCCGTGCTAAAATTTTAATTTCCATGCTTATGGTATATGAGGGAGGAGCCTTCAGGCAATGATTAGGTAAAGAAGGAAGAATCCAAATTTGAGGCTTGATGTCCTGATGAGGGAAGCCTGGAAAGGACTTCAAGACTACATGAGTTTGTAACTAGAAAGAAAATCAGTGAATCAGGAGGAATGCTTTTATGATAGCAGAATCTACTGGTGAATTGGACTCCCAGTCTCTAGAATTCTGATAAGTAAATTTGTTTTGTTCATAAGCTTCAAGACTGTAACTCATAGTAGAAGTCCAAATGAACTAAGACATTGCTTAAATGTATCCCAAAATTCTTGGCCATATTTCAAACAAGTGTTTTATTAGAGTCTCTGATGAATGTAATGAATGCCAGGCAAAGCAACTTTTTCAGACTGGTCCCTTCTGGCTCAAAGAATTTAAAAAGCAGGATGATCCTTAATGGCTGTAGGTACTTGGGGAGATAATTAAAATAATTGATCAAATTCCCAAGAGAAACCCCCTTTGTAATTCTTAAGCTGTATTAATCTGGATTTGCTGAATCCTGCAAAGATTTGAGTTTTGTAATCTTCTGGCAAAAGAATTAATGAGATCATACTGTACACAAATTCTTTACACAAATAATTTAAAGTCAGACCAAACAGGACATGTTTTTTTTATATCATTGTAAAGAGTATGCTGAATAAATATGGTTTCAAATACTTAAGACATTTAAATTTTTAGTAACAAAATTGAAAGAAGCAATATGTAATGAACATAGTCACAAGAAGCTGTTGTCTGAGAATACATTTTTGTAAATACTCATAGCCTTCTTGTCCCAAAGGAAAAGGGAAATTTAGGAATACACACACACACACACACACACACACACACACACACACACACACACTCACTATTGCCTATGCAGGAAGCCAAATGGCACATTGTTTAAACATTTAGTCATTGGCTAGTGAATGACTTTTACTTAATAGAACTTATGGATTGAGAGCACATATTTTTAAGAAAATACAAAATGTACTTACTTTTAATCCTTATGGTAGTAGATATATGAACAATAAATTATAATTCTACCATAGTTATAACCAGTCATTATAATTAGGACTACAGAAGCTTGCTAGGGGAGCTACAATTTATGGAAGAATTTCAAGACAAATTTCCTAGAAAAGTGATGCCAAACATTGAGTAACCCGTGATTAAATAGGAGCAGGATACTTTTCAGAGAAGAGTGTTGTAGATAGAACAGGGAAACTGGGTTAACTGCTAAAAGATGAGGAAAAACTAGTAAACGTAGTCTCAGAACTAGTTCACCCATTGGTGCTAGAGCAGAGCTAAGAGAAGCAAGCCAGAGAAGAATACAGGAAACCAGAGAGAGTAAATTTTGAGTGACACTGAGGATGCAAAGAAGACAGTACTGAGTGACTAGATCAGCTATATCTAAAATAGAGAGAAATAAAGGAGATATACATTGTATGGCAATTTCTTTTTTCATACAATATATCCTGATTATAATTCACACCTCTACTCTTCTGAGTTCTCCCTCCATATCTACTCCCTTTCTGTCTCTCATTAGAAAAGAAAAGACTTTTCAGAGATAACAATCAAATATGAGAAAATAAAGTATAACAAGATGAAGCAAAAACTATTGAAGTTAGACATGGAAACTCAGCTGAAGGAAAAGAGGCCCCAGAACAGGCACAAGAGTCAAAGACCCACCAATTCTCAGTCAGGATTTCCATAAAAATACTAAGCTGAAGGCAATAATATATATGCAGGGGACCTGGTATAGTTCCATGTAGGCGCTATGCTTGTCCACGCTCTGTGAGTAAATATGCACTGTGCTTGGTTGATTCAGGGGGCTTATATTTCTGGTGTCCTCCATCTCCTTTGATTCTTACACTATTTCTATCACCTCCTTTAGATTCTCTGAGCTTTGAGGGTAGGGACTTGATGAAGAACTTCCATTTAAACTCTCCCATCTGTTGCCAGAGAAAGCCTCCCTGATAATGATTGGATAAGGCACTGATCTATGAGTTTAGCAAAATATCATTATATCATTAACAGTCATTTTGGTAATACATTTTTTTTGTCCAGTAGTGTATGATTTTACCCTAGGTCTCCAAGCTATCTAGTCTCTCATTGTTGGTTATCCAATCAGTATTGGATATAAGTTTCTTGTCCTGGAGTGGATTTAAGTTAAATCAGACATTGGTTGACTACTTCCAAAGGTCTGGGCCATGCTTGCCCTATTATATTTTGAAGGAAGGTCAGATTGTAGGTCAAAGATTTTGTCCTCATCCTCATTTTGGTGTTTATTTCTCTTTTTGTAGCCTGCAGAGTACCTTGACACACCAAAGAGACTAGAATGTAAGAGTGGAAGCTGTATGTAGGCACCAGCTCAACTTCTCCTTGTTCTATGAGTTGTGGAGGTGTTATTCTCAACAATGGGGCCCAAGTTTTAGTTTTTGTAGAGCAACCCTTTGTCTCAGCAACAATCCTAGGTTGTTTGAGAATTTCCATGGGAAAATTAGACATCTAAATTGACCACAGGAAGCCTTGGCAACAATGTACAGTACGGCCAGTTGAGAATCCTTATTGTTCATTATTAGAAGCTCTCATTAGGATCACTTTCATATATTCCAGGAAGTCTCCACTGCTCTAGTTTTCCACATCATACTCCAAATGCCCAGTCAATTTCAGCCTTCTCTTCCTGTATTCTCTTGCTCCACTTGAAATCCCCATCACCTGATCCCCCTGTTCCTTTCTCCACCTACCCCAAGTCCATCTGTAAAATCCAATCTATTTTCCCCTTCCAGGGAGATGCATGCATTGTCTCTAGACCCCTCCTATTTATTTAACCTCTCTGGGTCTATGGACTATAACTTGTATATCACTTACTAAATGGCTAGTATTCATTTAATGCACATACTGTATTTATAGTATAGTAAATATCCTGACAATTATTCTTATCTTTCTTGAGAGGGAAATGTAGGTCTAAAATAGAAGGCAATATATGATTGAAATGTTTTAGACTTCATGTTTAGATAGTCTTCACTAGGCATTTTACATTAATGAAATTGAAAAGAGAGTGGGGGAAATAATTTAAAGATGAAATAAAATTAACAGATTAAATGAAATCTGTCCTAATTTGCTTTTTTGGTGCTGTGTTATGACCAAAAGAAACATAAAGAGGAAAGGATTAATTTGACTTTCAAACTGAAATAAATTGCCATCCATTGCTGAGACAGCTATACTCTTCTATTGCTGTGATAAAACACCATGATCAAGGAAACTTAGAAAAGGAAGGACTTATTTGGGCTTATAGTTCCAGAGGGATAAGTGTCCATAACCATTACAGTGGGGAAGCATAAAATCAGAAAGGTATGGCCACTGGAGCATCAAACTAAGAGTTCACATCTTAAATTGCTAACAGGAAGCAGAGAGAAAGAACTCAAAAATGCCACTACTCTTTGCACTTTCAAAGCCTGCCCCAATGACATTCTTCCTTAACCAAGACCATACTTCCTCGCCTCTCCAAACAGAACCACAGACTCGGAAACAAATATTCAAATATCAGAGGCTACAGAAGACATCTCCTCTACCACAAAAGACAAAGCAGGAACTCCAGCAGAAACCTGGAGGCAGAAACAGGAGCTACAACCATGGAGAAAGACTGCTTTGCTTCTACTGAATTACTCAGCATTTTTATTCATCTCAGTCACATCTGCTCAAAGATGGCAACATGGATAGTGGACAAGGTTTTTTATATCAACTAACAATTAAGAAAACTTCCCACAGGCGTGATCACAGGCCAATGTAATGGAGGTAATTCTTCAGTTGAGAACCCCTACTCCTGGTCACTTAATGACATAATGTTCATGTCAAACTGACAAAACCTAATCTGTACAATACTTCTATGTAGGATGGAGATGAGAAAACCTGAGAGAAATTAGACCAAGTAGGAGTATATGAACTTTTAGGTTTGGATGGCGCAAGTAACGGCATGTGTAGAAACCAGTACAATCATAAAATATTTATTGACAAGCTGAAGGATCCTTTTTAGATATTCCCAGGGTAGAGTGGGAGTTGAGATTACTGCTTTGAGTTAAGGGAAATGAGGTAGGTCAAGGGCTAAAAGAGAGAGAAGGTTTAAATCAATATAAGATAGTACTTTGCAGGCTCCTGATGAATTTCAAAACACTTCCAAAAAGACATGTATGTGTAAGAGAGGACAGCCAAACTGTACCGCACACATGTGAAAACATAGAGAGACAGAAAGAGAGAAAGAGAATGTATGAGCATGTGAAGTAGATGAATCAGAAACAAAAGTTAAACTTTATTCATTATAATAACAGTATAAACAATACCAGAATTCTACAAATATTCAGCATTTCTTAGGAGCAAGGCTGTAAAGAAGAAATTGAGAAATCCAGTCAGAAGCTGGTGAACCTGGTGGTTGAATTAAGGAAAAGCTGGAAGCTGAAGAGGCCGGAGACCTTATATGAAGACCAGCAGTCTCGACTAACCTAGACCCCCGAGATTGCTCAGACACTGAGACACCAATGAGGCCAGCATACACCAGCTAATGTGAGGCCTCCAACACACATATAGCTGATGACTGCCAGGTCTTGTTTACTCAGTGAGAAAAGATACAGCCAATTCTTGAAAGCCTTGAGTCCCCAGGAAGTGGGGCGGTCTGGGTGGGAAGGGGTTTGGGGTGGGAACATCCTCTTACACATTAGGAAGGGCAGGGGAGTTATGGGACATAGAACAGTCAGAGGGCAGACCTGGAGAGGGATAAAGACTGGACTGTAAAAATAAAGATTAAAGAATAAAAAGAAATTTTTTTAAAAAATAATTTTCTATGCTTTCCTTATAAAGCACAATGTTACATTTTGCACATGTGCATTTATGTACATATAAAAGCAATAAAATATAAAATTTACAAAGGTGAAGCAGAAAGGATTATTTCTATGAAAATTCAAGAGTGAACCTGTTTTAGTTGGTAATAAGAGACTAGAGGAAAGACACAAGCAGACTTTTAAAACAGTCACAAAGGGCACTGAGAATAGACTCAGTTAAGAGCAGCGCAGGCATCTGAATCTGAGCTTTAATATCACCACCCAAGGACTAATCTGGATGAATAATGTAATTACAGTGCTGGAGGCAGCTGCAGGAGGAGCACTGAGTCTTTCTGGTCAGCTGGACTTGCCAAATTCATAAGCTCCATCCTTAAGGAGAAACCCTGCCTCAAAAAAATAACATGGAGAAAATAATGGAAGATATCAACCTCTCCTCTCCTCCCTTCCCCGCTCTCTTTCACATATACACAAACACAGATACACACACATACACACAAACACATACCACATGTATGCATACACATGCACACATGCATGACTATTTAAGCGCACAAATAATGATTGAAATATGAAGAGACAATAGACTACCCTTTGGAAATAATACTTTGATCAATTGTACATGATAAAATATAAGAGATTGGTTACACCTTTACTTTTAACTGTTGGTGAGATTGAGGCTTTGACTTCAGCCATCCCAGGACATTCTGAGAAACACATTAACACAGTGCATACCAAATATATAATAGATCCCATAAATTAGCTGCAAAATAATAAGTGCACTAAATGTCTCTCAGTATAATCTTTTCAAAACAGTGAGCTTACCTACAATTTGCTACAATTTCTTATCTATTCATAAAAAGATATACATATAACTTAATTTTAAATTATTAGTTTCAAGTTGTCTAGTCTGTATGTTGAAGCACTAATAAACTGTTGTTTAAGCACAAACAAGCCCAAGCTGCATCTTTATATAAAATATAAATTAACACACAGATAAGCCGGGTGGTAGTGGCGAACGCCTTTAATCCCAGCACTTGGGAGGCAGAGGCAGGTGGATTTCTGAATTCGAGGCCAGCCTGGTCTACAAAGTGAGCTCCAGGACCGCCAGGGCTATACAGAGAAACCCTGTCTCGAAAAACCAAAAAAAAAAAAAAAAAAAAAAAAAAAGCAACCAGATATATCTACACACACACACACACAATATATATATATATATATATATATATATATATATACACATATATATGTTTATGTACATCAAAAATTATTGGTATGTATCTATAAGTACATATACTAAATCCATGTATCCTATTTGGGGTATATTACTGATACCTTGACTTACATTTCTTCTTCTTAGTACATTGTATCAGGGCACGATAGAATTTGGCACCTGACAGGTAATTTTGTTATTTTATGTTACCACCCAATTATCAATTATGCCTTTGAGATGCCAAAGCTTTTAAGTTCAGGCTCCATTTAGAGAACCTGACCTAAGTTTGAACTCAAATAAACTAACAGACTAGTACCTAGCATTAGTTTCCAAGTTGCCCCCCCAACAAAACCTAAGCCAAGCTCCAGTCTTTAGGCTAACCCCCCGACAAGACCAGAGTTTCCAGGTTACACCCTCAACAAGACCAGTGTCTGCAAGTTATTCCCCCAACAAATCTGCATTCCAAGTTACAAGCCCACCTCTTGCCTAACGACCACCAATGCAAAGTTAAGTTTATGATATGATTCCCAGGACCATCCAAATATGTTAAAAGCCACAATAGCTCTCCCATTAGATACTTGCACATGTACTCCCTACTTGCTGCTTACTATAAAGCCTTGCCCCATAGATGTTTGGGGTTCTCACCCCACCAAAACCACCCTGCATGAAGGTGGTGCATTGGGGGTGGGAGGGTGAGCTACTTTGAATAGAATAAAGACCCTGCTGTGAGTTGCATCAGATTGGTTCCTGACTCTTTTGGGGGATCACTAACATTTCCCTGGCACAACACCTTGATTATTCAATAATTTATTTAGTACTTGTGAAAATCACTATCATTTATTTTGTACTTTTTTATTAGATATTTTCTTTATTTGC